>NC_090735.1:26073283-26075783 GCF_036898095.1 Palaemon carinicauda
ATTATTATTATCATTATTATTACACAAATATTCGCTATTATTTTTATAACATTTTAGGGTATGAAATGAAAGGATATGGTTGGCTGGCCCAAATCTCCTTTCTTCCACTGATTTCCAGGTTCAAAGCAGAAAGACAAATGATCGATCATCTTCTCCTCAGCCTTCATCTTCCTCCTCTTTCTTTCTTTTCATCAATCCCAACCCCCCAGTGTCCCCCTCTCTCAGTAATGCTACTCCTACTCACCCCCCCCTCCTCCTTCTGCCTCCTTCTCTTTGCCTCATATGGAGAAGATGAATTCTTTTCATTTGTTTTTCCTTCATGCATTTTCCTTACATTTTCTAACCTTAAAGGGACAATCTCTTTGTTTTGTCAATTTCCTTTTAAAAGTTTTAAAGGCTCAAATGCCGCTCATGAATTCCTTTATGCATTTTCCTTACATTTTCTAACCTTAAAGGGACCATCTCTCCGTTTTGTTATTTTCCTATTAAAGGGTATAAGGGTTTAAAGGCCACTCATCAATGGCAGAGGAAAGGGACAGTGTCATTGCCCTATCAAGCAGGACAATGCCCTAGAGACTGACCATATATACAGTACATATGAGCAGTGTCCAAACCCCCTCTCCACCAAAGCTAGGACCAAGGAGGGCCGGGCAGTGGCTGCTGATGACTCAGCAGATAAACCTATACAGTAGGTTCCTCCAAATCCCCTTCCTTAGCTCAAAAGAATGGTGACGCTGCTGTGACCAAAAGAACTAACGAGTTTGAGCGGGACTCGAACCGCAGTCTGGTCATGGACGTTCACCAGTCATGGACGTTACCACATCGGCTACCCCAACTCCTATCGTGATACCTTTCTCTACGTTAATCTCACATGAAAATTACGGCGTTGAATATGTCTCTCTTGCTAGTCTCCTTGTATCCTTAAAAGATATTTTTTTTTTATTTACGTCATTTTCCTTTCCATAATATCCTCCTCTACGTCAATCTTCTGTGAAAATTGCGACCTCTTTCTCTTATCTTCGTCTTCATATCTACATGGATATGCCACCCCCGACCTTCCAGTCTGCTTTTATCTCATTATTTTTTTCTATTTCTCTGATCATCTCATTCTCCGCGATGAAAGCCCGACTTCAATCGTCCTCTCCTTCGGGGAGATTGTGTTTGCAAATCGTCTGGGAAGGAATCCCATCTGCCATTCTTCATCAAGGACACACATCTGTGCCATGGCTTTCTTGGGAGGAAATCTTTTATTTCTCCTTAATTTCGAAAAAGATCCACAGATGGGTTTTCGCTGATTTTCTCCTCAATACATTTAATTGGAGGTTTAAAATAGATTCTTTCAGGTTTTATATATAACTAACACGAACGCTTTTATTGTTTTCAGGGCTTAAAATCCGCTCGTGAATGGCAGAGGCAAGAGAGTGACAATGCCCTAGCTATCAGGACTTGGCCCTAGAGACTGACCATATTACATAATATCAGCACTCAAGATCCTCTCCACCTAAGCTAGGACCAGGGAGGGAAAGGCAATGGCTGCTGATAACTCAGCAAGTAGATCTATTGGTTCCTCAAAACCCCTCCATACTTAGCTCACAAGACTGGTGAGGTTGCAGACACTACAAGAAACTAGAGATCTTGAGCGGAATTGGAACCCCAGTTAGGCAGAATGCGAGACATGGTGGGACGTTTCCAATAGTTTTTTTTATAGTCATTACATGTAATTAACACGAGCTTCTTCATTGTTTGTGTATGTTCACGCGAATGCGTGTGTCCGTTTGTATAATATCTAATATGCGATATGTTGCGTGTGAGACTTTTCATGTTTGCTATCTTGCAATATATTGTTTTTAAAGAATTTATTTACTAATAGAAAATCTAAAAAAAAATTTCCAAAATAAAGGTTTTCACTGCTCTGTCTTTGACCAACGAGATTAGAAGGGATTAGTTAATCATAATCGCTTATAGATCGTATTATCGAAGATACTGATGTCTGAGATTATTATAGCATTGCATAAAGGCTTACTGGTCCACTGAACAAAAAATTCGAGGAAAATGAACTGGGAAATTATTCTTTCATCATATAGGACGGTTTTAAATCCTTTTAAACACTTAACTCTTTTTCTATTTCTAATTAAATTTTTCTTATCCTTTTTACAATGAAACGGTTGTTTATCAATTAAAAAAATACATTACTATTTTAAAATAGGAAGACAGCCTTCAAATTCCATTCTGATTAGGATTTTTTTTGTTTGATATAATTTTCAAAATATCTTTTTAGAAAGAATAAAATTCCTAAAAAGAAACAATATGACGTACATACAAGCATCATCGTCTTCCTTTGATTTTATTTTCTTATTACTTATCCTCCTCTTCGTTTACCTTATGAAACAATTTTTTTTCCTATTTTCTTCCTTCTACATTCACCTTCAATTCACCTCAACGTGATTGAGACAGGCTTTCTTACCCTCACTGCCATCCACCCACCCTTTTCTTCGACCGC
>NC_090735.1:26083283-26085783 GCF_036898095.1 Palaemon carinicauda
CTCTGAAATGGAGTCAGTCTCAAATACTGCTTCATCCACATAAGGAAGACTTTCAGTCTATTGTTGTGGCTTCTCTCTTTTATCTTTCCCCTAGAATGGGTCACCAGCAATGATCTTTCAGACAGTATCTTGACATTTTAGATTCGGACTGGCCTTCTCTGGAAATTTCTTTCTCTCATTTAAGGCGTCCAGAAAACTTCCAGTCTGTCTGGGAAAGATTCTGGTGGAATCGTCTGGTGGGGCAGCCTTGGTAATGTTATATATAGTATGTAGTGAAATATATACATTTCATAAATACGATACTACTTTACTAAGGAGGATTATAAGAGACCCTTTTAAATAATATATTCAGTGATACCATTTCTGTTAATCGATTATTTTTTATATTGATATTTTAAAATACGAAAAAAATGTGATAAATAATGAAATCTAATTGTCAGGGCTCTCAATAAGACGGTTTTGCACTCACATATTTTTGTACTTTTAATCTATAAGATAAATAGAAGGAAGATAGTGATGATGAGAACGGAATATGCAATTGGAGATGAAATAACATTAGAAGGAGAAAGCATTAATAAGGTAAAATCATTTAAATTTTGAGTTAATGAGTTAGAATCGTTTAAATATATAGGAACTAGGTTCTCTAAAACAGGGTCTTTAGAATTGGAGTTTAAGGAAAGATTGAAAACGCAAATCAGATAATGGCTAGGTTAAATAAAATTTGAATATCTAATTGCCGGAAAATACATGTAAAAATCAGACTATATATCAGTATAATGAGATCAGTGTTACTGTATGTTCATGAATCGTGGTATAACAATGGAACAATATCCAACAGATTTTGTAGATTTGAGAACAAAGCCCTCAGAAGAAAATTGGGAGTTAAATGTCAGGACAGGATTAGAAATGAAACTATAAGAGATATTACTCGAGTGCCATATGTGGATGACATTGTACCAACCTTGTGTCACATGATCGTACATAGTAACGACATTTCATTTTGTGTATATATTATGCTTGTATCTTCACTCTCAATAAAAAGAACCTGAAATAACATGTATGTTTTTCTCACCGTTACCTGTTAACCGATGCATGTCGGTTTGAACACGAAATTTCCTGTTGCATTGAGTTTTTGTATAAAAAGGAGTGTGTTCTGTAATAAAGTTACTTAAATGCTTTCATCCTGTCTTTGAGTCACACCCTTCTCTCGGCTTTTCACATTGGTGACCCCAAAAGTCGACTCGCCCCTACCGCTTCCCATCCCCCCTCGCCCCTCTGTCATTCGTACTATGGCGGACTCTACTGAAGTTAGCGCTGCGGCTGCCCCATTGAAACTTTCGTCATTGGTCAGCGGAGAGGCGTTTTCTTGGTTACAGTGCGCAGAAGTCCAGTTTCGCATCAAGGGCGTGACTCGCTCAACCACCAAAGCAGATTATGTTCTCGCGGCGATACCCGAGGACACCTTCCCAGAAATATTCGACTGGCTTTGTGAACAAAGAGACACCCCAATAGTGTATGATGACCTCAAAACATACCTTCTGCAGCAGTACCCGCTGTCGCCAGCCGCCCGTATAGCAAAGCTTTTTTCAGCTCTCTCAACCGTTGGGGGACCAAAGGGCTTCGCTCGCCCTTAGGGAAATGACCAGTATCGCTCGCCTGTAACCTGCCGCAGACGGCTCTCCTCGTGAAGTGAACCTACTTCGTGCCCTTTGGATACGCCGTTTACCTGAACCTGTACGCGCTGCCATACCCGATATCGATAGTTTACCTATTAAGGACTTGATGACCAATGTCGATGCCCTTATAGACAGCCACTACAAGACCTCCTTCAACGCCTCCACTCCTGACGAAGAGGACGCCTATTCAACGTCAACCGAAGCTGACGTGAATGCCTTAGAACATATACGCCTACCCCGTGACGCACCGAAGCGGCGTGAAGCCACCCACCACCCACCACTCGCTCGCGCCCCAACCAACGACTTCTACAGCCACTTACTACCTCCCATCCGCCGCAGTTTTGCTACTACCACTATATATTCGGGGTAACCGCGAAGAAATGTGCCAAGGATTGTTAATGGCCAAAAAACGTGTAAGTAGGCCATCGCTTATGGCGGTGGCCTCCCGTATTTCTAATCTTTTCTTTTTACATGATGCAGAAAAGGGCATGCGATTTTTGGTAGACACGGGTGCTTGTCGTTCTCTTTTGCCAAGGGAACTCTTCAGGACACGACATAGTCTGTCTACGTCTGCTGACGTCCGCTTGGTAGCTGCCAATGGATCTGCGATACCCACCTACGGTTATGAGATCCTCACATTATCGTTTGGAAACGGTAAATTTAATTGGAAGTTTCTCGTTGCTGACGTCACATTGCCAATCCTCGGTGCGGATTTCCTCTCTTATTTCCACCTTCTGGTCAATGTCGCCCACCGACGATTAGTCAACGCAAACTCGTACTTGTCGACACCTCTTCAACCCACCTCCTCCAGCCTCGCTCTCCAC
>NC_090735.1:26100783-26105783 GCF_036898095.1 Palaemon carinicauda
AAGACCTGAAGAAACTCCTGGAAATGTAACCTCCTGCTGGCTTATTGTTTGACAGACAGTAACTGATAGATACACACAGATACAATTTTTAGACTTCAGAATTCTAGAAATACCCCCCCCCCAAAAAAAAAAAATCGAAACCAAAAGGCTATCTCTCTGCAGCAGTTTTGGAATATAGGTCAAGGATGAATAAATGAATGAAGCCATGGTGTGTGTGAGCTAAAGGTTTGGCTAGTCTTGATAAAAACTCGCCACTGGGGAAACAGTCTTTGATTACCACACTATGGAAGGGGAGAGAGAGAGAGAGAGAGAGAGAGAGAGAGAGAGAGAGAGAGAGAGAGATTATCGGTGTAATTACATTATTCGTACATATAAGTTTTGTCTATATATGTTTGGTCATGTCCAAACTATTTATTAGAATTTTCAAAATCCAGATATCATTAGTATATTTGGTAATTTAATTAAAATATGTGGCTTCTATCTACGCTTGTTTCCGGTTTCATTAACTAAAATCAAAATATTCTCATACCAATGACAAAAAATAAGATTAAATAACTTGACTCTTCTTAATAAAAGTTTCTTCCTCGCATGCTATATCTTTTCCAGGTGGCTTCCATGTTATTTTATTTTACTCTCACTGTTTTTCCTTTCACAGAAATTCCAAAGGTGTTATTAAATCAGAATATTTTTTTCTTTTGAAATGTTTTGTAATACTTGGTGAATATGTTTTCTCAAACGAAATAAGTAATTTTTTCTCGCTTTTTAATGTTCTCCAATATTCTTTTTTTTTCTGCGGCATCTTGTTGGGTTCTTCACTCAATATTTAGAAAACGATACAAATATTTTTGTATGAGAATGAAATGTTCCACCAACAGAAATTATGTTAAAATGAGTAAACTCAAGGAGTATTATTCTTATAACCCTAGTGTGTGCGACGGGTAAAAACTGACGGCTACATATTTAGATAGATATGCATACATAAATAGTGCCCGAGCACGTACTTTTATCTTTTAGCAGCATCATGAATAAATGACAGGATCTAACAATAGTCAAACGATTCAAACTGGATAATTACTATCCAGTAGTATTGTATGTATTTATGCCAGACGATTGAAAATACTTTTGTTGTTTCCTTCTATGTAATTCTCTTTCTTATAATATAATTCACTCCCCACAAGATTTAGAAATTAAGTTTACATGGGAAAGTTTGTTGTAGTAAATGTGTTATATTAATTACGGGTTATAGGTATTATCTATAGACTCTTATGAAAAGTAAGAAGGCATTTGGCAATGGAATAAGAGATATGACATTTTAAAAAGGGCATTTGATGTATGGTATGTATATTAAAGTATATGTAACTTTACATAAAGAAATTTGAAACAGAGATCTCTTTTAGACAATATATCTGTATCTGGTTGAAGATACTCAGCAAAGGGGATTTTCATGATACATGATGCAACCCTTGACTCGTGTTTGCTGGGGTGGTAGTAGCTACTGACGTACAACCCTCTATTCTTCCTACCTGTAAAAAGGACTATTGTTTCCCGAGGCAAGAATTGGTTAAGATTACCAGCTTACTGTTTAAAGACTTGCTAAGACACCGTAAACCGTACTCCTCTGCCACTTAAGCCTACATAATAAAAAAAAAAATTTCAATATATATATATATATATATATATATATATATATATATATATATATATATATATATATATTATATATATATATATACCACAAAATAACATTCAGAAAAATCCAATGATTCCTTTCACATCCATATTTAATCAAAAGAAAGCGTCTTGCCGATGACCTCAATAACCTGTGAACTCAAGTCGATAAAACCTAATAAACCAAAAAACAAGAAAACCTTTCATGCATTTTACTCTCCGATACTAGCCAGAAGAAAAATCGTTGTCAACTTCAAAGAACATTTTGAATTCCGATTGAAATCCGACAGAGAAGCACACTAAAATCCTTTTGATATTTGGGATGTGTTGCGTAAAATCATCAATATTGGAAATTCATATTCTGATACTCTGATACGTTTTAAAGGAGGACATCTGTCACTCCATATAGTGGGAGACAAAAATTAGCGTTCCGTGAAATCGTTCAGCGGCTTTAGCATTTTCAGTGAGAGATGAAAGAAGGGAGATACGTCACTTCCGCTTCATTTGTAGCCTTTGATAAGACCAGTTGTGCACAACAACGGATGTCACTTAATTATATTGTACCGCACGTATTTCATACACGTTCATACTATATAATGTTATTTCTTATTGTTATCTCTCACTCTCTCCACGCTGAAAATAAATCAATCTGTTTAAGCTTGACATAGCCTGTTTTAGATTTAGATTGTTTAAATTTTTTGGACATTCTTGCTCTCTACTTCTGGTAAGTAAGATCATTATCTGTTGCATAAACTTTAATTGCATTTACCTCACCTATCTGTTAGAACCTAAGAATGACTAATCCACACCGCTTTTTTTACCCACACATTCGCCCTACCCTTTTTACAGTGTCACCCACCGAAACCGACTATTGGACTACGCCGCTTCAATGAAACTAGCGCCTCTTCACTAGTGGAGAAGCGTTCGCCTGTTTTTAGTCAGCTGAAGTTCAGTTTCGCATCAAGGGCCTGACTCACCCAAGCAGCATAGCAGACTATTCCCTCCCAGCGATCCCCAAGGACAATTTTGCAGAAATCTCAAATTGGCTTTGAAACCAAGGGGACGCCTCAATAGAGAATGACGCCTTAAAAAAATAGCTCCTGGAGCAGTACTCACCATTGCCAGCTGCCTGTATAGCCAAGCTTTTCCAGCTCTCTCAACAGTTGTTGGGGGGCCAAAGGCTTTGCTCGCCCTCAGGAAAATAACCAGTACTGCTTGCTTATAACCTGCCACAGAGGCAGGAACTAAACCTACTCCGTGACCTTTGGGTATGACATCTATGCAAACTTATAACACGCCACCATTTCCGATGTCGATAACTAACCCCCGAAGGACCTCATGACCAAAATCAGCACCCTTATGGACAGCTACTTCACCACCTTCAAGACCTCCATCAATGCCTCCACTTCTGATGAAGAGGACAACTACTCAACACTGACCGAAACTGACACAGACTTTTGCCATGTGATATGCCAGAGCAGCGAAAAAGCTGCCCACCACCCACATATGCCACTCCTCGCTCATGCCCCAAACAATCACCTCTCCAGTCACTTACTGACACCCATCAGCTGCAGTTCTGCTACTACCACTCCAGATTTGGGGCTGCGGCAAAGATATATGTGGATGGTAGTCACTGGCCAAAAAATGTGTAAGTAGGCCGTCGTTTCTGGCAGTGGCCTCTCCTGTCACAAATCTTTTCTTTTTACATGATGCAGGTATGGATGTGAGGATTTTGGTAGACTGGTGTTTGCCATTCCTTCTTACCAAAATCACTATCCAGGGCACCATATAGTAATTCTAAACCAACTGACGTTTGCCTGGTCGCTGCAAATGGATCCGACATCCCCAGCCAAGGGTACGAGACACTCGCACTATCGTTTTGGAGTCCCAAATACATTGGAAATTCCTTGTTGCGGATGTAACATTTCCACTACTCTGTGCAGATTTCCTAGCACATTTCCACCTCACGGTTGATGTCGCGCATCGACGATTAGTCAACGCACCCCCTTCGACTTCGCACTCCACATTATCAAATACACGGAGGCCTACATCCTTCTTCTCACGCCGTACCTGAAAGTCTTCCACCCTAAGTTTCGTCAAACGCACACAGTTCTAGCCAGGCATGGTATTTATCACCATATCAATTGACGGGGCCAACAGTGCTTGCCAGATTCAGGTGTCTAGCACCGGATCGTTTGACAGCTGCTATACAAAAGTTTGCTGAGATAGAAGAAATGGGCCTTTGCTAAAAGGCCTGAAGAGTATGGCAGTCGCCCTTACACATCGTCCAGAAGAAGGATAGCTTCCATCCCCCTTGATGGGATTACAGGTGTCTGAACATACAGACAGAACCGGATTACTACTCCCACCCAAACATGGCCAACATTACCTCCTACTTGTACAAAGCGAAGGGGTATAATCAGGAGCAATTAATTGCCATCACCTCCTCCTTTGGTACTTACACATTCAATTACTCCTGTTTTTGCCTTCATAATGCTTAGCCACTTTTCAATGCCTCATGGAAGGCATCTTAGGGGACCTTCCATTCTGCCCATGTTACGTGTACGACATATGTCTTTTTTTCCTCCAAAGAGGAACACCTTCATTACCTACGCATCGTTCTCAACTGCCCACTACAGATCGGCCTTGTAGTCCACTACAACAAGTGTACCTTTGGCCAAAACAAATTATCGTTCTTAGGGCACCGCATCACTTCTGAAGGGGTCCATCCACTACCTGAGAATATAGCAGCTGTTCAAAACTTCCAGACTCCCTCGACCATCAAAGCACTGCAAGAATTCTATGGCATGAAAAACTACTATCACCGGTTACTGTCAGCCATCAATGCCACTATTGGCCTCCTCTAGGCCTACATAAAGGGCATCTTACGTGGGATCCCCTTTAAGACATGGCCTTCTGCAATACAAAGACTGCCCTATCAACCACTGCTGCTCTCACTTTTCCCGTGCCACAGTGACTTACCACCGGCCCCGGTGGTAAGTCACTGGAACTGCAATTTCCTTGGTCCAAGTTCGAATCCTTGGCCGACCAGAAACTATTATCATCAAGTTAATTCCACTTTGGGTCTGATCCCAAGGCAGAGCGAATTCAATATTAAGATGTATATATATATATATATATATATATATATAATTTATTTATTTATATATATATATATATATATATATATATATATATATATATATGTGTGTGTGTGTGTGTGTGTGTGTTAGTATGTGTACGTGTTTGTTAAGGTGTATTATCCTTCTACTCACGATATCAGTAGAAGAAATCCTAAGTACAAATCTTCCAGGACAACTAAATACAAAAAG
>NC_090735.1:26115783-26118283 GCF_036898095.1 Palaemon carinicauda
TATAAACAGTAACATATATGTATATATATATATATATATATATACATATATATATATATATATATTTATATGAATATATATACATATATATATATATATATATATATATACGTGTGTGTTATCACCTTAGATGAACGATGAATTAGTAATACAGATACAATATTCAATTCCTAGTTAGGAAAAGTTTTGAGGTTTGATCAATAGCTGGAAAATACTAAAATATTCATCTGATAATGTGATGTGATATCTTTTTGTCTTTTAAGCATATATTACTTTTGAAGATCCTATTCATGAAATATATTTTCTACGTTTAATAAGTGGGAAAAATGTTATTATCATAGCAATAGTTCGAAAACAATTTTAGACGAATCCTAATCCAGATAAGTTTTTCAGGTTTATTATTTCTTAATGTCTACCTTGATATTCGTAGTTCGTTACAAAATGGAGAGCTTAGTTAATTCCTTCCTCACCGACTTGCCTAACTCAATACTCTTATAAGTGCACTTTTCCTAGATCCTAAATCCTTCCCTCTCTTCGTAGTTAACTCCATTACTCTCCCCCGTTCCACCACACCTCCCTTCTTATTGCCTTTTACTTCCAGGAACAACCAATAGGAGGCTATTTAGTTGTATATTATTATCATTATTATTAAAACTTGTTAAGCTACAACACTAGTTGGAAAAGCAGGATACTATAAGCCCAGGGACCCCAACAGGGTTTTAATAGCCAAGTGAGGAAAGGAAACAAGGAAAAATGCTATATTTTAAGAGTAGTAACGCCATTTAAAATAAATATTTTCTATATAAACTGTAAAATCTTACCAAATAAGAGAAGAGAAATTAGATAGAATAGTGCGACCAAGTGTACCCTCAAGCAAGAGAACTCGACCCCAAGACATTGGAAGACCATGGTACAGAGGCTATGGCACTAGCCAAGACTAGAGAACAATGGTTGGATTTTGGAGTGTATTCCTAGAAGAGCTGCTTACCATAGCTAAAGACTCTTCAAACCTTGCCAAGTTAACCCTTTGGGCGAAGAATAATTCTTTGGAAATCTCAGTGTTGTCAGGTGTATGAGGACAGAGGAGAATCTGTAAAGAATAGGCCAGAGTATTCGGTGTGTGTAAGCAAAGGGAAAATGAACCATAACCAGAGAGAAGGATCCAATATAGCACTGTCTGGCCAGTAAAAGGACCCCATAACTCTCAAGCAGTATTTGGTGATTTGGTCATTTCATTTAATAATTATATCAATAACTATAGATAGTAGCAACCCAATAGTCGTAGCCTATGTATTTGAATACCTAATGACATGAAATATGATTTAAATGCTCAATCAAGTCAGGGATTACCTAGAGGTTTTGTAAATTATACTATGCTATACTATCCTATATTATACTACTCTTAATGAATGTCAGGAAAAGATAATTCACTTCACACTGAAGTTATTCACTGAAACTTATCATCTTAATTGGCTATTGTTAACATTTTTCCTTCCATAAGCAACCATTATCTATCATAATCAACACTCAAGAATAACAAGCAGCAATATATTCTTAAATCTCATCCAGTCGTCAAATTTAATACATCATCATTATCTCTTACGCCTATTGATGCAAAGGGCCTAAGTTAGATTTCGCCAGTCGTCTCTATCTTGAGCTTTTAATTTAATACTTCTCCATTCATCGTCTCCTACTTCATGCTTCATAGCCTCAGCCATGTAGGTCTGGGTATTCCAACTCTTCTAGTGCCTCGCGGAGCCCAGCTAACCGTTTAGTGAACTAATCTCTCTTGGGGAGTACGAAGAGCATGTCCAAGCCATCTCCATCTACCCCTCATCATGATCCCATCCACATATGGCTATCGAGTAATCTTTCTTGTAGCCCCATTTCTAATCCTGCACTACCATTCAACTCCCAATATCCTTCTGAGGGCTTTGTTCTCAAATCTACAAAATCTGTTGGATATTGTTTCATTGTCATACCATGACTCATGTCCATATAGTAACTCCGATCTCACTAAACTTTACATAGTCTGATTTTTATATGTAATTTTAGGTGATTTGATTTCCAAATTTTATCTAACCTAGCCATTGTCTGATTTTCTTTTTTCAATCTTTCACTAAACTCTAATTCTAAAGACCCTGTAATATATATCATAGTTCATTGATACTTAAATGATTCTACCTCATTAATCCTTTTTCCTTACAATGATATTTCATCTTCCATTGGCTATACCGTTCTCATCATCTCTGTTTTTCTACTATTCGTCTTAAGCCCATCCTCGTGTGATATTTTATGCATTCTGGTAAAACAAACATTACAAATCCTGTGGTGTTCTCCTAATGAGGACAGTATCATCAGCATGCTCTAGGTTCACAAATTTCCTTATACCAATCCAGTCCAATCCTTCTCCACCATCTCTGACAATATGGAAATATTATAGACATCGTGTACACGCTACGACTATTGAAGGAATTACACGAAAGTTGATCAATTTCGT
>NC_090735.1:26128401-26133401 GCF_036898095.1 Palaemon carinicauda
GCTTAAATGTTTCATTGCTTGATATTGACGAGTCAGCATAATTCTGATTGATTAGATATTGAAAAATTTATGACCTTTTATATTAATTCTTTCAAATTCTAGGTTGATTAAAAATGTTAAAACATAAAAATCCTTCTTATTTACGTGAAAAATAACTATAAACATTTCAAAACTAAAAGTTCGTAGGTTTAAATTGCTATGCAAACACAGGTCTTCGATAAAATGGCCTTTAAAAAAACGGAAAGTTTGAAACAACCTGACTTTCTCCTCTCCCAAACAAATATCCGATCTAAAGTTTTAAGAAGTATATTTGTGTTGTTGGCAAACTTGTACGAGATCGATACCAGGCAGGTTGGTGCTAGACATATCACTCTTTGGAACTTTCTTTCGTACCTGAGGTTATTCCCAGTATACATTGTCAGAAGGGAGCCAGAGGAAAACTTTTGTAAATACTGGGCACATATTTGTTTTTGCAATTCTGTTCATGAAAAAAAGGGAGAATGAAGTTCGAAGGGACAAGTGTAAACTTTCTTATTATTTGTCAAGTCGACTTTCTTCATGGGGATGTTGTTGTTTATTTTGGTCTGAGATGCGATTTACGAAATATTATGATTTAGCATTTCTTTGCTAGTAGTAAAGCCTTTTGGGAAGGAAACACAAGGTTGAGATAGTCTTAGGGTAAAGTAAGATTATGGCAGTCTAAAGGGATCGCAGGGGGTCGTTATCCCTATCCCCCTGCCCCGGTAGGTAAGGAGGCAAAGATACGGCTCCTAGGTTAGGTTAGGTAGGGAACCTGAGGTTAACAGGTGTTGTTGTGTTCGGTTCTCTTTTAAAGTGTGGGTTTTCAGTCGTCTTTAGAAATTTTACATTCGGTCAAAAGAAAAAAAAATGAAACTTGCCTTGTTGTATAAGTAGAATTTCATGTAGTATGTTGTTAATGTTATTGGCAATATTTGGTTTTGAAAGGATATAAATGGTTATCATTAAACCTAATTTCTATTTCAAGTTATTCTGGAAATATCTCCAGCAATCAGTTTGATAGATTTTATGCCTATCATGATTTTCGCTATATGCTTCATGATTTGAATTTTATTTTTTCAAAGTTGTAGCAAAAAGTAATTTCGATTTTTTTTTTTTAAGATTTTTTTTTTTTTTTTGTACTTTATAAACTGAAAAATAAGAAAATTAAGTCTAACCAATTAACTTTCCACCTTCTCTAGTTGTTTGTGTGTCTGTACAAGCGTTATGCCCTCTTCTATATACGCGTGGCGTGTGTGTGTGTGTGTGCGTGTGTTTTATACCAGTGAGAAAAAGGTAGAGTGAAAGGGGGCGTGTAATCGCATTGTTTGATTTCGGCTGCATAAATAAATAAAATTTGCATATCCATATTAATGATTCTCTGAAAGCGTAGGAAAAATAATGTATTTTTTGCTTATTTACATTTAAAATATTGAAAAAAAAATATATTTTCTTTGTTTTATGTAATTCCTTAACAGTTATATATTGTCATTTCGTAATAATCTAATTTAATTTAAAACAACATGGCGTTATAACCGAAATTCATCAAAATTTCCTAAGCTGTATCGTCACATCATATTAAACTGGTTTTTATCTTTGATATTTGTATCAAATAAACAAAACGTTTCTTGTTCTTTACAAGTTTGGCTCGTAAATGAAAAAGAGTTAATTTGATAAGAAGTCTTTGCCAACTAGGCGATGGCTTCCTGCTCTCTCTCTCTCTCTCTCTCTCTCTCTCTCTCTCTCTCTCTCTCTCTCTCTCTCTCTCTCATCAACCCTAAGCGACATTGATTAAAGTTTTGAAAGCATTAATCAGATATTTATTATTACACACACACACATATACACACACACACACACTCTCTCTCTCTCTCTCTCTCTCTCTCTCTCTCTCTCTCTCTCTCTCTCTCTCTCTCTCTCTCTCTCTCTCTCATTAACCCTAAACGACATTGATTAAAGTTTTGAAAATATTAATCAGATATTTATCATTACACTCGCTCTCTCTCTCTCTCTCTCTCCTCTCTCTCTCTCTCTCCTCTCTCTCTCTCTCTCTCTCTCTCCTCTCTCTCTCTCTCCTCTCTCTCTCTCTCTCTCATAACAACCCTATTACGACATTGATTAAAGTTTTGAAAACATTAATCAGATATTTATCATTACTCTCTCTCTCTCTCTCTCTCTCTCTCTCTCTCTCTCTCTCTCTCTCTCTCTCTCTCTCTCTCTCTCTCTCTCTCTCATAACAACCCTATTACGACATTGATTAAAGTTTTGAAAGCATTAATCAGATATTCATCATTACACCCACACACACACTCTCTCTCTCTCTCTCCTCTCTCTCTCTCTCTCTCTCTCTCTCTCTCTCTCTCTCTCTCTCTCTCTCTCATCAGCCCTAAACGACATTGATTAAAGTTTTGAAAGCATTAATCAGATATTTATCATTACACTCTCTCTCTCTCTCTCTCTCTCTCTCTCTCATCTCTCTCTCTCTCTCTCTCTCTCTCTCTCTCTCTCATAACAACCCTATAACGACAATGATTAATGTTTTGAAAGCATTAATCAGATATTTATCATTACACACTCTCTCTCTCTCTCTCTCTCTCTCTCTCTCTCTCTCTCTCTCTCTCTCTCTCTCTCTCTCTCTCTCTCTCTCTCTCTCTCTCTCGATATTTTCCTAAAATCCTGTAATTAATTAGAACTTTCCTATTTTAATTGTTTTTGTTGAGTTAAAAAATCTTAAGACAACTAAATATTTTTTTCTTCTGAAATAATCTATATATCGATAATGAACTGTGTTAATTATTGTTACCAGAAAAGAAATGAGATTACCTTTCTTTATATTGTTCTCAATTGAACACAGGTTAAAATTCCAATTTTATTATACCAGTTGTTCAGGGTACGTTTTCTTTTACAAAATTAAAAAGAAATTACCACAGAGCATTTAACGCTTTGTAAAATGTTGCATTACTGATAGATTAGGATTCTGATTGGAGAAAGATGTCGATTAATTAACCTAATTATCCAGCCATTATATAAATCAACAAAGACAGATGATTCTCATTAGAGAAAGAAACGATAAACTATTCAGCCAATACAAAAATTAACAAATTAAATAATAAACTGGATAAATTATTCCTAAATCAACAAACTAAATCATAAACTGATATCAGAAACATCATGAAATCATAAACTTATGCCATATACATTAATGAAATATTGAGAAATCTATTTCAAACTTAATTGTTTGGCTTATTAATGAATTTGACCATAAGGCAACATGTAGCCGCATGAATTATTACGCAGTTGGACTTAAGAGGTAAGGTCTCGTTATCTTACCTTAATCCTGAGAAGTATTATCAGTACGGGAGAAAGAGAAAGATAAAAAACCAATAACATTACAGTGTACGAGCGTCTAAAGCTGGAACCACACTAGCCGTTGTTGCCCAAAATGGAAAACACGAGAGCTTGTTGCTCGAGATATTAGCACCAAGTATAAACCGCGAGCATGACTTCGGATGTAAACAAACAAGATTGCTGCTGCAGATAGGACGAGCTCTGTCTTAGCAATCTCGAGTCCAACAAGCCTCAAGAGATAATAAAGTATTTACAGTGTTCATCCTTTGGTAATTGTATAATTCTTCAATTCACGTAGTATTCCCATAATTCATCTTACTGCAACAGTTAAAAAAATTTCTGGGCTTCATGATAGTGTCAGCTGATCGGTTTCGTATACACTTTTCCTAATTTATTTGCTCCTCGAACCGCGAGATCGTTGTGTGACGCTACAACACTTTTGCTTGCCAGCATCGGCTGGAGGTTGGCGAACTTCTCGAGCAAGAAATTACCAAGATCTTTATATATACTTTCTTTAGACTTTGGAAATGACTAGTGTGATTTCAGCATAACACGTGTGGTACAGAGGCGATGACGAAATGAGGTGTTTGGAGGAAATAAATAATTTTCTGGATTTTTCCTGTTAGGATTTATTGAACTAATAGCTCTAATGAAATATTAAATTCATATGATATCTGTTTTTGTCAAATTATGTGATTATTTACTCCTTTTATGAACGATCTGAAAAGTACATTCGTTTTTAATAATCCTGTCTTATTATTATTATTATTATTATTATTATTATTATTATTATTATCATTATAACAGGAGATGAAATAGCCGATCTTGCACATATTTTAAAGTTTGTCTTGAGACATTATTATTATTATTATTATTATTATTATTATTATTATTATTATTATTATTATTATTATTATTATTATTATTATTATTATTATTATTATTATAATTATTATCGAAAGAAATGAAAGGGCCAATCTCGCTCATATTTTCAAGCTTGTCTTGTGACAATTCCATTACCATTACTATGATTATTATAATTAATAATATCATAAAAATTATTATTATTATTATTATTATCATTATTATTATTATTATTATTATTATTATTATTATTATTATTATTATCATTATCGACTTATGACAATACCATTACCATTATTTTGATTATAATTAATATTTTCATACAAATTATTATTATTATTATTATTATTATTATTATTATTATTATTATTATTATTATTAATATTATTATTATTATTTTTGTTGTCTTATGACGATAACATTATTATAATTATAATTAATATTATCATATTTTTTTCTATTATTATTATTATTATTATTATTATTATTATTATTATTATTATTATTATTATTATTATCATTATTATTATTATTATTATTATTATTATTATTATGACTACAAAATTTAGTCATATATTGTCACCTACATTATTCAATATATTTTTTCTCTTTCAATGTATTCGCTATAGTATGTTGAAAGGAAAGGATCTGAATCCAGCTGTGCTTTCATCTATTATTGCCACATCCAAAACCTCATTTCCAAACTTCGATTTCCTCGTCCAAACACCCAAAGTTGATGATTGATTGAATTTCCTTCTCCTGTAACTTTC
>NC_090735.1:26138401-26140901 GCF_036898095.1 Palaemon carinicauda
ACTCTCTACGTTCCTTCAGCTTAATCAGGGACTCAACCGAGTTCAGCTGGTACTGCTAGGGTGCCACAGCCCAAACTCCCACATTATTCACCACAGATGAAGCTTCATAATGCTGACTCCCCTACTACCGCTACCTCCGCGGTCATCTAAGGCACCGGAGGAAGCGGCAGGGCCTACTGGAACTGAGTCACAATCGCTCGCCATTCATTCCTATTTCTAGCACGCTCTCTTGCCTCTCTCACATCTATCCTCCTATCACCCAGAGCTTTCTTCACACCATCCATCCACCCAAACCTTGGCCTTCGTCTTGTACTTTTCCCATCAACTCTTGCATTCATCACCTTCTTTAGCAGACAACCATTTTCCATTCTCTCAACATGGCCAAGCCACCTCAACACATTCATATCCACTCTAGCCGCTAACTCATTTCTTACACCCGTTCTCTCCCTCGCCACTTCGTTCCTAACCCTATCTACTCGAGATACACCAGCCATACTCCTTAGACACTTCATCTCAAACACATTCAATTTCTGTCTCTCCATCACTTTCATTCCCCACAACTCCGATCCATACATCACAGTTGGTACAATCACTTTCTCATATAGAACTCTCTTTACATTCCTGCCCAACCCTCTATTTTTTACTACTCCCTTAACTGCCCCCAACACTTTGCAACCTTCATTCACTCTCTGACGTACATCTGCTTCCACTCCACCATTTGCTGCAACAACAGACCCCAAGTACTTAAACTGATCCACTTCCTCAAGTAACTCTCCATTCAACATGACATTCAACCTTGCACCACCTTCCCTTCTCGTACATCTCATAACCTTACTCTTACCCACATTAACTCTCAACTTCCTTCTCTCACACACCTTTCCAAATTCTGTCACTAGTCGGTCAAGCTTCTCTTATGTGTCTGCTACCAGTACAGTATCATCTGCAAACAACAACTGATTTACCTCCCATTCATGGTCATTCTCGCCTACCAGTTTTAATCCTCGTCCAAGCACTCGAGCATTCACCTCTCTCACCACTCCATCAACATACAAGTTGAACAACCACGGCGACATCACACATCCCTGTCTCAGCCCCACTCTCACCGGAAACCAATCACTCACTTCATTTCCTATTCTAACACATGCTTTACTACCTTTGTAGAAACATTTCACTGCTTGCAACAACCTTCCACCAACTCCATATAACCTCATCACATTCCACATTGCTTCCCTATCAACTCTATCATATGCTTTCTCCAGATCCATAAACGCAACATACACCCCCTTACCTTTTGCTAAATATTTCTCGCATATCTGCCTAACTGTAAAAATCTGATTCATACAACCCCTACCTCTTCTAAAACCACCCTGTACTTCCAAGATTGCATTCTCTGTTTTATCCTTAATCCTATTAATCAATACTCTACCATACACTTTTCCAACTACACTCAACAAACTAATACCTCTTGAATTACAACACTCATGCACATCTCCCTTTCCCTTATATAGTGATACAATACATGCACAAACCCAATCTACTGGTACCATTGACAACACAAAACACATATTAAACAATCTCACCAACCATTCAAGTACAGTCACACCCCATTCCTTCAACATCTCAGCTTTCACACCATCCATACCAGATGCTTTTCATACTCTCGTTTCATCTAGTGCTCTCCTCACTTCATCTATTGTAATCTCTCTCTCATTCTCATCTCCCATCACTGGCACCTCAACACCTGGAACAGCAATTATATCTGCCTCCCTATTATCCTCAACATTCAGCAAACTTTCAAAATATTTCGCCCACCTTTTCCTTGCCTCCTCTCCTTTTAACAACCTTCCATTTCCATCTTTCACTGTCTCTTCAATTCTTGCGCCAGCCTTCCTTACTCTCTTCACTTCTTTCCAAAACTTCTTCTTATTCTCTTCATATAACTGACCCAATCCCTGACCCCACCTCAGGTCAGCTGCCCTCTTTGCCTCAAGTACCTTGCGCTTTACTTCCACATTTTTCTCTCTATATTTTTCATACTTCTCTATACTATTACTCTGCAGCTATTCTTCAAAAGCCCCCTTTTTCTCTTCCACTTTTACTTTCACTCCTTCATTCCACCATTCACTGTCCTTCCTCATGCTGCCTCCAACAACCTTCTTGCCACATACATCACTTGCAATCCCAACAGTATATATATATATATATATATATATATATATATATATATATGTGTATGTATGTATTTATACACACCACACACACATATATATATGCATATATTTATGTATATATGTATACACACACATATTTATATATATATATATATATATATATATATATATATATATATATATATATATATATATGTATATATATATATATATATATATATATATATATATATATGTGTGTGTGTGTGTGTGTGTGTGTGTGTGTGTGTGTGTATGTATGTATATATATAAATAAGTCCATATCATCATCCTCTCCTCCTACGCCTATT
>NC_090735.1:26148401-26158401 GCF_036898095.1 Palaemon carinicauda
AAATATTTTGAAGGTAGGTGGTTCTCCTGATGGAGTTTCCGATATCTGCTTCAGTCTCTACAACAAGCAATCAGCTGGAGAGGAGCTAGTGGAGTAAGGTAAGGGAGGAAATTAAAAACGTTAGCGGAAGAAGATAAATGAGGAAATTAAGAATATATGCATAGGAAAAGAAGACATTTGTGGAAGAGGATAATGGAGGAAATGAAAATCATTTGTGGAAGAAAAAGAGGAATGAAATTGAAAATAATATATATGGAGGAGAGTAAAGAAAGATGTGAAAGACGTTAGAGGAGGAATGGAAGGAATGAAATAGAATAAAACGTTTTTGGACAATAATAAAAGAGGAAATGGAAAGCAATTGTTTAGAAGTTAAGTGTGAATATGGAAAACGTTTGTGGCGGAATGGAAGGGAGAATATTAACAACGTTTGTTTCTTTAACAACCATGAGAGAAAGATGAATAGGAGTCAATGTGAAGAAGTAATGTTTGGATTTGAAATAGTCATGTGAAGAGATGTGGCAAAGATAAGGAGCGGATAAAGATAGTTTTGAAAGATGGAGAATTTCCGAGTACTCCGAATGGGTGTTGAAAATGGAAGATATTTAGATATGAACGACAAGTAAAGAAAGAAGTAAGGCTAAATTTGGAATAGCAATGTTGAACACGAAGGAAGCAAAAGAAGGGAAGCACTGAAAGAAGAATAACATAATTAGAGAGCAGAATTTAAAAGAAAATGGAAAAAAAAATATGTAAAATGTTATCATAGGAAAAGAAAATTGCGTGTAAATGATGGACATGGAGGAAACATAGAAGAAAGGAGATGGCTGTGAGGAAATGAGAAACGGTGTTCGGTTAAAAAAAAAAAAAAAAAAAAAAAAAAAAACCTTTGCCTAGAGTAGAGGTTGTTGACGAGGAAGGGGAGACGAAAGTAAATGAGAATCTTTTGAACAAGAGAAACAGGAGGGGAAGTGAAAAAAGGATGAAGAAAACCGTAATAAATTTAAAAGAAAGATGGTTAGAATGGCAAAGAAGACAGACGCAAGTAATGAGGAAAAACAAAAGAAACGTTTGAAAGAGGGAAGAATGGAAGATAAAATAGTTAATGGAGAAATGATAAAATTTTCGAACGAGTAATTGACGTTTAAAAAGGATGAGGAGGAGGCTGAAGACATAGGGTACTTTTAACATTATACAAAAAGAAATTGAAAAGGGAAAATGACAGGATGAAAATAAGAAACGGTAATACACATTATTAATTACTTCTTCTTTAGCAAAGGTCCGTAACGTTACAGGTTATGCCTATATCTCTGGAAATACATCATCAAGAAAAAATTATGTTTTTCTTATGGCAAATATATATCAAAGAAACTGTTGTTTCGTCACAAGGGCTTCCAGCCCCTTTGATATGCTGATCCAGAAACTGAATATTCCAGTAAAGAAAAATATTTTGAAGGTAAGTGGTTCTCCTGATAGCGTTTCCGATATCTGCTGCAGTCTCTGGAACAAGCAATAGACAGCTGGGGAGGAAGAGGAGGAAGATAAGGGAGGAAATGGAAAACGTTTGTGGAAATAAGAGAAAACGTTTGTGGTGGAAGGTAAGGGAGGAAAGAAGAAAAACTTTGCTAACGACCGGCTGGTGAAGAACAGGAGAAGGATGCAGTAGACAAAGATAAAAACATGAACTGGAAATAGTTATCTGAAGAGATACGCCAAAGGTCAGAAGTACATAAGACTAGTATAAAGTTCTAAATGTTTAAAAGCCTCTCATGAGTAGTAGGGGCAAACAACATAATGCCAATGGCATTCTCCTGCTATGGCAATATCACTGCACCTTCTCTTTGCCATTTACGTCTGACCTTTAAAACTTTAAACGAAGCGATAGAAGTGGATGTTTCCAATAGGTACAGAGCAGGATGTAGGGAAATAGAAATGTTTGATACAACAACGGTAGAAAAAAATTTAAAGATAACAGAAGAATAGCAAAGTTGGAACACGTGGGAAACAGTCATTTGGGAAAGAGAAAACCGAATGAAATGGATGGCCTTTCTCAATGAGAGAGAGCTGATGAGATATGAAGAAGTGAGAGAAATAAGGCAAAATGTTAGAATAGAAATGAAGCAGTTGTATATGAAAGAAAGAAGGTAAGAGAGGATGAAAGAAGATAGGAGACGACTTAGAATAGACGAGAAACCTTTTGAAGAAGAATGGTGCATCTGAATAGAAATGAGGAAGAGGAAGAAAATTGCAATGAATAGAAATGAGAATAAAGAATAAGCATAAATACAGGTAAGGAAAAAGATGAAAGAGAAATACTGCTAACAGGAAATAAAAACAGATGAAACAAAAATTTGAAAGAGGAGGCAGCTGAAGGTAAAATGTTTCGAAGGAGAAAATGATAATTATTCGAATGAGTAAGTAACTATTAAGAAGAAAGAGGAGACAGTGGAAGAAAATGAGGTTGTCTGGGCATTATACAGGAAGATGTGGAAAGGCAGTGTAAAGGGAGACAGTAAATATGAAACTTTTGGTTAAAACACTTTAATTGCTCTTACAGTCTTCGGAGATTTTAAATATGAAATTTATAGGAAAAGCAGTTTAACTGCTTGATTAGGATCATGGCATGGAAATAATTAATTGTCTTGAATTATTTGTTGTCTTGTCTTTTATATATATATATATATATATATATATATATGTATGTATATATGGATATATATATATATATATATATATATATATATATATATATATATATATATATATATATATATATATATATATATTCATATATATACACACACACACACACATACACATTACCACCATTATTTGTTACTAGTCTACTCCAGAATAAAGGCTTCAGACATGTCCTTCCTCCTGCATCTGTTTGTGGTCTTTTTATGCTAGTCCACACATAGGAAGTTTCTTAGTTCGTCAGTCCAACATCTCCTCTTCCTTCCCCTGCTTCTTTTGTAATCTCTAGGGACCCACTCCGTTATTCCTAATGTCTTTCTCATATGTCCTGCCCATATCCATTTGTTTTTCTTAAATGTTAGAATATCCTATACTTTAGTTTGCTCTCATATCAATGTTGCTATTTTAGAGTAACACTAGACAATGAAAATAAATGTTGTTTTACGTTTTTACATCTCATGATAAATTGTATTATGGAAGCCCGAAAAACAGAATCAATCCAAAGTTTGTAGAGCAATTTTTACCCCTTAAAATGGAATTAAATCTTATGAATGTTAAAAAATGCAATAGCGTTAGAAAACCTTGAAGGTTAAGCTAGATTTCTCCTCACTGAAGCGTTTAAATAGAATGTCTTGATATATGTGTTGACTCTTCTGGTTATTTAATTATATTTTGGAAGACGATAGACTAAAGTTTTCCAACTGATATTTTAGGTTCAGTTTTTTTCTGATGTGAACTTCTAAATATATAAGAAAAATTCTAATAAAATGACTGATTTAAGTGTACAACATCGTGATTGTTACCTAAAGGTTATTAGTAATTCAGCATATTCAGAAAAAGATACATTTACTGGTCAAATCACTCCTAATTAAATAGATAGCAGTTATATATATATATATATATATATATATATATATATATATATATATATATATATATATAATATATATATATATATATATATATATATATATATATATATATTTATATATATATATATATATATATATATATATATATATATATATATATATATATATATATATACAAACACACACACAATACCTGAATATTTGACAACTCTAATGCAACCATAATATTCTTTGATTCACTTTATCCGTATATTTTTTTCACAGATTTTAGTCTTCTGGAAGCGTTATACACAATGTAGAGTCTGTCTGAGGAAAGAACAGCCAGTGATTTGAGCCTTCTGGAAGCATTGTAATGAGCTTTTTATTTAGAAATTAATGATAGAAAAATGTAAGGAAGTGAATAACACCAGAGTCAGGTCAGTATTGGGTTGGGTACACACACACACACACACACACACACACACACACACACAGATTGGGTGGGCACTAGTTGACCAAACCTTTAATTATATTTACACTTGAACTGAATTGAATGACCGTCAACATCATAAACTATCACCTGAATGGGAATATAAAAGGCGAGGTTAATAAGCGTTGGATTTGGCTAATACATGAAAGGGTGACCACCAAGAAAAATCAGACGTTGCTGGCTCATAAGACCTTTTGTAAATCCATGCGGCACGACTAGTTGATAACAATACATGCTTTTACATTTTGCTTTAAACCTGAAGGGAAACAAAAAGTTATAGAATATTTCTCTCATATTTCTATCACCTATAGAATTTTTCCTGGTGATCGCCAGACTGGGGAACGAGTCCCGCTCAAACTCAGTATTTCTTTTGGTCGGTGTAACCTCACCCTTGTTGTGAAGTAAGGAAGTTGTTATTGGGGGAGCCTATAGGTCTATCTGCTGAGTCATCAGCAGCCATTATCTGGCCGTCCATGGTCTCAGCTTAGATGTATATATTATGCTCAGTCTCTAGAGCATTTTCCTTCTAAATATGACAATGTCACTGTCTCTTGCCCTGCCTTTGTTATTCCTAAGCGGCCTTTAAAACTTTACACCTTTAACCTTCAAACAACGATAAAAACAACTACCATGCACTGTATTCATATCACAGGGATACAGTATCCATGCCCACATACGCCGAGACTTTGTTCTCACTCGTATATTTTGTTTGCAATATCCCCGAGAGAGAGAGAGAGAGAGAGAGAGAGAGAGAGAGAGAGAGAGAGAGAGAGAGGGAGAGAAACCTGCAATTAGGTTCCTTGCAATAAAAAAAATTGTTCCTTTTACTTCTCTCTCGCTTCGTATTCCTCACGTTGTAAGGGAGTCTAGAGATTTTCCAGTTTAAAATAAACAGTAAGGGAAAACTAGAAAAAGATCCGGAAATGCTCTTATTTCCAGAGAGAGAGAGAGAGAGAGAGAGAGAGAGAGAGAGAGAGAGAGGGAGAGAGAGAGAGAGAGAGAGAGATGAAAAGAGCATATTTTTTCTTAATGTTAATAAGGGACAGAAAAAGAAAAGAGAAAAAATAAATGAAAAAAGAGGATATTTATTCATAGCAATCTAAAATGAGAGAGAGAGAGAGAGAGAGAGAGAGAGAGAGAGAGAGAGAGAGAGAGAGAGAGAGAGAGAGCATACATTTTACTTAATGCTTACTAAGAGACAGATAGAAAAAAAGAGAGATAATAGTAGATGAAAAAATAGGTTATCTACTCCTGGTAACCGAGAGAGAGAGAGAGAGAGAGAGAGAGAGAGAGAGAGAGAGAGAGAGAGAGAGAGAGAGAGAGAGAGAGAGAAAGAGAGAGAGAGAGAGAGAGAGAGAGGGGGGGGGGTATGAAAAGGGGATTTACATATCGGGGTACATGCGTTAACGGGTTCATATTGGCATTGAAATTCGAGTATTTTTACTGTTTCTTTTGATTTTGTCATTAGACTTCGAATATCATCAAAACAGATTATTTAAACAGTTTTAAAATATCATAAGCAGATTTTATTATATATTTAGTATATGTAAATTTTTCATGTGTAATGATTTTTTCTTTTTTTTGAATGCGGATAGTTTTCTCTTGAATATTATCAAATAATCCTGTAATAATTTTACGTATCAGAGCATTGGTATAATTTCTTAGTCTGTCTTTTATCATGAAAATCTCAACTGGAATTCAGTTTGTTTAGTCTTGCTTATTGTGTTCTTCAGTCTGTGTTTTGGTTATTCATCTTGGCCAAATTTAATCCATATTATTCTGAATTGCATTTGCCATAGTAATTTGTTCCTGGTAATAGATAACTTGAAATAGAAGTCCAACCTTTTTAGTTTCTCATCTGTATATTTTCTGGTTAATTTTTTTTATCAATGATATTCAGGCATACAATAAGTATTAACTTTTACTGCAACATAGAGTTAGTCTCTGTTCACAATGCAGCTCTAGTTTTCATAGAATATGTATTGTATAAACCAAATAATAATGATAGTAATAATAGATGGTGTACCTGGTATGCTAAGGGAATTAATTAAAATCTTCATTATGCCTCTTTTTCTACACAGATAAGTCTCTTTTGTTAATATATCGGCGCACAGATTTGCAATATTAAACGCTGTATTTCATAACTTTGTTTTTTCTATAAACAAATCTTTTA
The DNA here is from genome assembly GCF_036898095.1 of Palaemon carinicauda. Taxonomy (NCBI): domain Eukaryota; kingdom Metazoa; phylum Arthropoda; class Malacostraca; order Decapoda; family Palaemonidae; genus Palaemon; species Palaemon carinicauda. The sequence continues at coordinate 26,154,610 of NC_090735.1, forward strand.
CGATCAGCTTTCTTACTTATACAAGAATGAAGGGGAGCAAATGCGTTATTGCTTAAGTAAATATGTTTTACTTGTGTATTTGTGTCCAGAGTTGACGGTGTTGGATATGCACATTTCATCTGAGTGCTTGCAATTTTTTATTACCTTCGTGTTTATGTAAACATGATTCATTTACCTTCTTGCGTAAGATTTCGGTGGGTACGAATATCTTCTTATGCAATTATGAGTTATTTCACGAAGAATATGATGATGATATTACCTTTTTCATCTTGTGAAAATTCATTTCAGATATGCTAAAGAGATCTGAAATGTAATTGGGCCATTTACTTACTATCATTGACTTGAGTAGTTACGATGATAGGCATAAGTCAAAATTCATCATCATCATCATCATCTCCTCCTACGCCTATTAGTTGCCAAAGAAGAGGAAGGAAATAACTTGTCAAAACCCAAAAGTCAAGTATTAGAACAGCCCCAAAGATGGAGGCTTTTAGAGCATTACGAGCCTCATTGGCCAAGCGGCCTGTTATTGGTAATGATGTTGCTTAAGGTACGGTGTATACAGGAGCTGAATTCTTCCAGCAAAGGGCCTCTGTCCGATTTCGCCAGTCGTCTCTATCTTGAGCTTTTAAATCAAACTTCATCTTCAACTTCACGTTTCATAGCGCTCAGCCATGTCGGCCGGGGTCTTCCAACTCTTCTAGTGCCTTGTGGAGCCCAGTTGAAAGTTTGGTGAACTAGTCCCTCTTGGGGAGTGCGAAGAGCATGCCCAAATCATCTCCATCTACCCCTCACCATGATCTCATCCACATAAGGCACTCGTGTAGTCTCTCTTATAGTTTCATTTCTAATCCTCTCCTGCCATTTAAATCCCAATATTCTTCTGAAATCCTACATTTATCTTATTCACAAACATCTACGGAAATACATCATATCTTAAATAAAACACGATATGATTTTTTCGTCATTAGAAAATGTCTTTTATATGTTGAGTTCTAAGCTATTCCAAAGATCAAGAGGTCCAAACACTATTTAAACAATTAAGAGGTAAAAAATCTTCTAAAATCAAGAGGTTCAAACACTATAAAGAAAACAAGAGATCCAAACACTTCCGAAAATCAAGTGGTCCAATGCTTGACCCGAGCATGAAAGAGACGAGCAGTGTCAGCTGGAGAGCAACTTCACTTTGATCCGAGCTCGCTCTTTCCATAGAGATTAGTTTGATATTAAAAGGTTAAAGTATTCCATTGGTTCAGGCTACCTGTTCAACTGAATATACAGTTTTTGAATATGAACAATGGGATATTTTAGACAACGTGAACTTACACTGAACAGAGATATATTTTGTAAGAGCAAAACGTCTGTGTTTTTAGAATGGACTAATTCTTAAAAATCCGAAAAAGGCATTGCAAAATTTTTTTTAGCGTCCAACTCTAAACGATTTATGAATTTTTCTAAATGTGCAATGCCGGACATACGAAGCGAGATTTTAATTTTTTTAACACTTTGGTGAAAATGTCTCGCTAGCTTTGTACCTTTTGTCAGACCATTGAACGATATAGGAAAATATTCATATTGGAACGGTATTTTTCCATTCGAAAGTACTGTTGCTTTTGCATTTTTTTTCTCTCCTAAATCAGTGTCGTTCATTCTCGGATTTGTTGGTAAATTCATGAAATAAAATCGAACAAAACAATTTTCTGCACATGATATTCACTCTTTTTAAATACCATGGTAGCCGAAGCGTTCCCGACTGGTGAACGCCAGACTGGGGTTCCAGTCTCGCTCATACTCGATAGTTTCTGTGGTCGCTGCAGCCTCACCCTCCTTGTGAGCAAAGAATAGGGAGTTTGGGGGAGCCTACAGGTCTATATGTTGAGTCATCATTAGCCATTGCTTGGCCCTCCTTGGAACTAGCTTAGGTGGAGAGAGGCTTGGACGCTGATGATATGTATATATGGTCAGTCTCCAACTCGATACGGCATTGTCAATGTCCCTTGCCTCAGCCATTCATGAGTAGCCTTTAACCCTTTAAATTTTGTACCTAATTACTATATTCAAAATTATTCTTGTGAAGCATTCAAATAATTGTAGCCAAATAAAATGTTTTTCTAAACATATAAATACCCATTTTACTGTTGTCGATGATATTATGTTGCGTAAAATATCCAGTATTTCATAATCAACTGATTCTCTGTTCAATACGCAATTTATCCTAACACCACTTGCGTAGATTTCTATCAAATAGACTCTCTCACCCAAGTCTTTCTTGCTTACACAGGTTGGTCTATTAACAGTGCAGGGAAGAACGAGTGATAAGATGAAATTAATTCTTTTCCTGTTTTAAGATATGTTTCCTTTTCCAAATTATGTACAGTTGGACACGTGATTTCGTGGCACACCTCATTCTGAAAAATTGCACTCTGTCACACCCTGACTGCGCTGTGAGTAACCAAACATATAGTGCAGGGCGAGATGTCGGAGGTGGTGGTCAACTCGCCGTGCAGTACAGTAAGGGTGTAAAAGGAATGTCTTTGTCCAACCGCACATCTAATATTTCGACTAAATATAATCCACAAACATATTTCCTTCGATTCCAGAGTTTCCATTCTTTATTTGATGTATATCCCAACGTTCTGATGTTCTTGAGGAGGTTTGGTACTGTGTGCCCCCAAATACTGAGACATTCATATATTCTCCTCTAAAATCTTTCCGATATGTTATTAACTCTTATAACATCGTTGTCCATTCGAATCATCTTTCTAATTAATTATTGTGACCTATTTGGTAACGTACGTCTGGTCATTGCCAGACTGGGGTTCGAGTCCCGCTCAAACTCTTAAGTGCCTTTAGTGTCTGCAACCTGACCATCCTTGTGAGCTAAGGATGTTGGTTGAGCCTATAGATTTACCTGCTGAGTATTCAGTAGCCATTGTCTGGCCCTCCTTGGTCCTAGCTTGGATTGAGAGGGGTTGGACGCTGATCATATAGGTTATATATGGTTAGTCTCTAGGGCATTTTCCTGCTTGCTAGGGGGATGTCACTATCCCTTGACTGTCATTAATGAGTGACCTTTAAACCCTTTAACTTTCGTAACTCCTAATATCAAATGCCTATCAAATCAAATAAATGTCTATCAGCTATAATTACCAATACTGTTCATCGAATCTTTTTTTCTTAGTTGTCATTTGTTTTCATATTTTCTTTACTAACATGAGCAGCTTAAGATCTTTCGCCAGTCACTGCAAATATCTTTTGCTATAATCGCCTTTTGATGCCTAATGGTGATGAGAAGATTTTCTCATTTTTCATTCATTTTATTCCAAATCTTTTATTTTGACATCGTTGTTTTTATTTATTGAATTTACCACCACATTTTCGTCGGCCCAAAGCTTCTATAATATAAACTTCAAATGTTTCTATCATTAAATTTCCATTACGTAAACTTTTACTTCAAAAATATACGCATTTAAATCAGAACGGAATATGGATGGTATAATGAAATAAATTCCAGACTATATACAGTACTATATTGGGATTTTTAAAAATGCACATATCTTACGCAAGCGAATTATATTCAGCATTTTATGATTTCTGTGAGCTATAGGAAGCTTTATCAGCCTGGTTTTCTTGTTATATTTGTGATAAACATGAAAAAATCGGCTTGATAACATTAATAAATTCAATGTATGTATACATATATATATATATATATATATATATATATATATATATATATATAATATATATATATATATATATATATATATATACACATACATATATATATAT
>NC_090735.1:26160901-26183401 GCF_036898095.1 Palaemon carinicauda
TCGCCGAGTCTTTTTTCTGACTCCTATATTTCGTTTACGATATCCCCGAGAGAGAGAGAGAGAGAGAGAGAGAGAGAGAGAGGAGAGAGAGAGAGAGAGAGAGGAGAGAGAGAGAGAGAGAGAGACCTGCAACTAGTTTCCTTGCAATGAAAAAAATAGTTTCTTTTACTTCTCTCTCGCTTCGTATTCCTCACGTTCAAAGGGAGTCTAGAGATTTCCCAGTTTAAAACAAACAGTAAGGGAAAACTGGAAAAAGAGTCGGAAATGTTCTTATTTCTAGAGAGAGAGAGAGAGAGAGAGAGAGAGAGAGAGAGAGAGAGAGAGAGAGAGAGAGATGAAAAGAGCCGTAAATTTTTTCTTAATGTTAATAAGGGACAGAAAGAGAAAGAGAGAGAAAAGTAAATGGAAAAGATGATATTTATTCATGGTAATCTAAAGAGAGAGAGAGAGAGAGAGAGAGAGAGATGAGAGAGAGGAGAGAGAGAGAGAGAGAGGAGGCGAGAGAGAGAGAGAGAGAGAGAGAGAGAGAGAGAGAGAGAGAGGGTGGGGTGGGGAATTTGAAAAGGGGATTTACATATCGTGGGACGTGGGGTTAACTGGTTCATATTGTCATTGAAATTCGAGTATATTTACGATTTCTTTTGATTTTGTCATTAGACTTCGTATATCATCAAAACAGATTATTTAAACAGCTTTAAAATATCATAAGCAAGTTTGTTTATATATTTAGTGTATGTAAAGATTTCCTTTTTAATTATTTTTTTTTTTTTTTTTTTTTAAATATCCGGATAGTTTTCTAAAGAATATTATCAAATAATCCTGTAATGATTTTACGTATCAGAGCATTGGTATCATTTCTTAGTCTCTCTTTTATTATGGAAATCTCAACTGGAATTCAGTTTGTTTGTTCATATGTATTGTGTTTTTCAGTCTGCGGGATTTGGTTATCCATTTCGCGCAAATTTAATCCATATTATTCTGAATTGTTTTGCTTTCCATTTGCCACAGTAATTTGTTACCTGGTAATAGATAACTTGAAATAGAAGTCCAAACTTTTTATTTTCTCATCTCTATATTGTTTGGTTTATTTTTTTTTATCAATGATATTCAGGCATATAATAACTATTAACTTTTACTGCAACATAGACTTACAGTCTCTATTTACAATTCAGCTCTAGTTTTCATAGATTCGCTATTTCACAAAAGTAATAATAATGGTATTAATAAATAGACGGCGTACCTATTATACTAAGGGAATTAATTGAAATCTTCATTATGCCTCTTTTTCTACACAGATAAGTTTCTTTTGTTGATATATTGGAGCACAGATTTGCAATATTAAATGCTCTATTTCATAACTTTGTGTTTGCTATAAACTTAAATCTTTTACGAACAGCTTTCTTGCTTATACAAGAATGTAGGGGAGCAAATGCGTTATTGCTCAAGTTAATGTTATAATTGTCTTTTTGTGTCCAGAGTTGACGGTGTGGGATATACACATTTCATCTGAGTGCTTGCAATTTTTATTACCATCGTGTTTACGTAAATATGATTCATTTACCTTCATGCATATGATTTCGGTGGGTACGAACATCTTCCCATGCAATTATGAATAATTTCATGAAGAATTTATTATGCTCATAATGTAGATATTATGATGTTATTACCTTTTCATCCAGTGCAAATTCATCTCAATTATGCTAGAAAGATCTCAAATATAAGATGTTAATTTAGGTACTAATAATGACTCAGGTAGTTACGACGATAAGCATAAGTCTAAAACCATCATTGTCACCAACATCATCATCATCATCCCCGCCGACGCCTATTGACGCAAAGGGCCTCGGTTAGATTTTACAAGCTTTGAAATCAATACTTCTCCATCCTCAGCCAGGTAGGTCTGGGTCCTCCAATTCTTGTAGTGCCTTATGGAGCCCAGTTGAAAGTTTGGTGAACTAATCTCTCCTGGGGAGTATGAAGAGCATGCCCAACCATCTCCATCTACCCATCACCATGATCTCATCCACATAAGGCACTCTTGTAATCTCTCTTAACGTTTCATTTCTAATCCTGTCCTGCCATTCAACTCCCAATAATCTCCTGAAATCCTACATTTATCTTATTCACAAACATCTACGGAAATACAACATATTTCAAAATAACACACGATACGATTTTTTCGTCATTAGAAAATATATCTTTTTTGGGCTCAAGCCATGTCGTCCTGATGGAAGTTCCTTAAAGTAGCTTCCTAAGGGATATATGTACTACAGTGATATTCCCAGAGAATTTTACCTTTAGGTATCCAGAATTCTAACTCCTGGCGCGAATATCCTTAAATTTTCTCTCAAGGATATCGCATAATATCAGAGGACGTATTCTTGACACGCCACATAGCAATCTGCACCCTTAATAGCGTTTTGGCTTCGAGGAGGTGTGGCAAAATAAAAGGGATCCGTATTAAGGCTACCCCCGTTCTCGTATTACTATTGAGAATGACAACAGCGCCATTCTCACGATGGGGGACATTCCCTATTTGTAGCGATTCCGCTCGGTGGTATTCCCTGCTGATCTAACTTTTTGATCGTTTTAAAGGATTATAATTATGCTTTCTCCATCTTCTTCCGCCTCTGGAAAGTTGAGTATTGGGTCTTTACTGTGAGTATAATTTAGCTCCTGTTTCACAATGAAATTAGAGTAATTCATTGTGCTTAAGAGCCACGCCAGTTACTGGAGGCGCCATGGGCGCCGTCGTTCGTTAGGCATGTGTTATTTAGATAGCAGAACGACTTCCAGTTTAAATAGCTTTATTTACTTATTTTAATCATTTCGCTATTTAGGCAATTATTCTCGTAATGATTTGATAATGTGCATAATTTTCCTTTCTCTGACGATCGTATAGTTAGAGTTTCGGTGATTTAGGTAACCAAGATCTCGTCTAGCCTAGGTAACCTAACCTCGGCGTTACCCCAGTTACCCTCGTGTATTGTTTTTCAATTCAGCGGAGACTGATACCTCCTAGAATTATATTAAACATTAGACGTCTCTTCGGAGATTTAAGGGTAATCTCTTTCCCTCTGGGTGTAGCTTCAGGCTACAACCCTAATAGCCGTGCCTTGAATTTTATTCAGACATACTAACCTAGGGTTTTTCCTGCCTCTTCCCTTTAACTGCTGGTTGTGGTATACCAGCAGGTTTTGGGATTTAGTCAGAATCTCAGAGTATTTAGTCTTATGTCAGCGACCTGCCGGCAGGGCGAATGGGTTGTAGAATACCATCATTCCCCTGCCGGCTAGGCTGCCGACAATGGAGGTTAGCCCTCCCTAGCCGCACTTGAAGTAGTGGTAGGATACCACCTTCTCCTTGCGACTAAAAGACTAGACCTGCCCCGCAGTCCTCTAGGCTGAGTGATCGTCTTTTGCCTAGGAGGAGGCGGCACTGGAACTCTGTTTCTCCCGTGTTGAAAGGAGGCGGCAATGCCGCCATCCCCTTAACTGAGGCGGCAATCTCTAGGATGGAGAACTGAGACTCTTTTATCACCTAGGATTCTGCCGATACTGAAACGGAGTTTCTTTTAACAGGTGGTGGGACTGACAATTTTGCCAGTTCCTTTCACACTCTCTACAGGACCCTGTTCCCTACCCCTCTGTCCACTTTTGATAGCCGAGCCATTGTCTTTCTTTGGGCCGGCATCTTGGAACCTTACCATTGCTGGTAGGTTGCCGGAGCCGGCCAGACTCCCTCTCTAGCCATGACATTGGCTGACGGCAATTCATACTGCCGCCAACTACATCATCTGTCGGCAGCTATGGTCCCTACCATTAGCCGATGACTGTTGGCGGCTGCGGCAACTGGCGGGTGCGGCAACTGGTGGCTGCAGCAACTGGCGGCTGCCGGCAGCCATGATGGCTGAGAGTGGGAAGTCCCTTGCTATCCCCAAGGTTCCCCAGTTCTCCCTTGGACTGTTATTCATGAGTTCTGTTGCCGGATTACCGCCGGCCAGGCCAGTACAGATAAGTGCTGACTTAGATGGCAGCACGCCGACTGTACTGATACTGCCGGAGGCTAGCCTGCTGGCAGTGTATTGGCGGCACCTTACCGGCAATAGTGCTATAGCTGGATGGAAGCCTTAATGGTACATTCTCCCCTTCCATTGGAACCCTCTATTCGGAAGAAAGCCAGTAAAATGAGACTTTTACATCCTTAATTACTGTATACATACACAGTAATGGAGTAGCCTTTCCTCCATGCTTTCTCTCTCTCTAGCTAGCATACTAGATATGCCGGCAAGACCTAGTTATGCCGGCAACATGCCGGCTGAACTACAGTATATGTTATACAAGTAGCAAGTATATCTACAGTATAGAATATACTGCAGATAGAAAACTACTATATATTTTATACTAGTAGTTATTTCCAATATATCTTGGATATCCAACACAGGCATTTGCTGAACCCAATCCCATATTGAATGAATATGATTTCTTCAATATCCTGATTAGAAATCAGTATTCGGATTACCCTACAATATTAAGTAACTTCAAGGCAAGAGTGATACACTCCTAACCCTTTAAAGGGTAGAGCCTTTTTCCTTGAGTCTCCCTGATCAGGAAACTCTATATTTTAATATTGTAAGGAAGGCTACAGTAAATAGGCTAAGTGGGATATACAAATATATGTCTTTATTTTCCCTAGTCCAGCTGGCTTCATGCTAGATGGACCGTACTGTCATATGCTACTATGAAGGCAGCATAATGACTAGACTACAATACATGATGTACAGTAGCCAGTAAATTGCAGTATAGACTTACTGCAAATAGAAAACTACAGTACCATTATACAGTAGTAATTTCTAACATACCTTGAGTACCCTTGTACGAGCATTCCGCTGCTACCGCTCATATATTGAATGAATAGTTTTCTTCAATATTCTGATTGAGAATCAGTCATTTACCCCACAGTATTAACATTATTTTGGGACAGTGAATTGGTACTTCTCTACCCCTAGGGGTAAGAGCCCTTCTACTGGGAGTTACTCAGTAGAGGAATCCCCATGTAGTTAATACTGAGGGGAGGTAACAGCATTTTGCTCGCAGTGGTACACAATTATGTATCTCCTACTATCCCTTTATAGCTTACTATCCTAAGCTATTCTGTTGTAGATGACCTTTGCATGTTGATTATCAGGGAAATATCCTTTGTATACTCATTTGGTTTTCCTTTCTTTACAGGAGGAACACCAGATACCTTGTGCTGCAGTCCTCTGCAAGGCCAAGAGTAAGTATTTTTACGGTCATAATACTTGCAGGTTTCATGCCCCCTGCAATATTATTTCAGGATCCCTACATTATTGGAACCCACAGGTTTGCAATATATGTCGGACATTAGTGTCCGAAGGTTTTAAAAATCCCAAGTCTACGGAGACTAGGGATACAGCTCAATACAAATTACGCAACTGGGTGAGAGGCTTCCAAAATATCTCCCCGGGACCCTTCCTACCTAATGATAGGATGCGTAAGCTACTATTTCCGAAAGCAAGTAAGGAAATAGTAGTGCCTCAGGAGCCAACTACATCCCCTGACGGCCAGAAAACCTTTGTGATTGAGGGCAAGAAGTGCCCCAAGGTAGACGAGAGAAATGTCGTGTCAGAATTTCCTCCGCCTATGCCGGTTATAGAGCCATCGATGTCGACATCTTCGTCTTCTACTCCTATATTGGATAAAATGGTACAATTATGTATCCAACTGAAAAATCAGATAAAGAGTTTTCGTAAACAAAACGAAAAGCAGGAAGAAAAATGCAAGATAGAGCCTCGCAAAGCTTCTCTTGTCGCTTCCCAGGGGTCAGTCAAACGACCCATGGATCAAGACCTACCAACATGCTCCAAAACCAACTCCTGGAGGTTTGCGGAGCAGATGCCGATTTTAAATGGCAATCTCTACATCTCAGAAAAAAATGGGTGCTGTTCCTTTGGACAAAATTCAATTTTGGCCAAGCTTTGATGCTTTCCCTAATAGTTGGGTTCGACTGAAGTACGAACCAAAGTCAAGGAAAGGAACAGAACCAAAGGAGGTCATGATTCTCGACCATGATAAGGCACAGGCTATCCTCTCAGGTAGTCTGAAAAAGGCGGGTTATTCAGAGTCGAAGGTATTCTTACTGAATAACAGACACCATTCCTTTCTTGCTCCTTCTTCACTCTCATTCCCCTTTACGGGGAAGGCATTTATATCTGTTGTCAAAGCGATGGAGGCGGGTAAGCCATGGCCCACACTCGAAGAGTGCATGCCTCTGTCACCAGCTTTTCCCGGACAGGAAAAGGATTGGAAGGAAGTCCATTTGACTTTTTCAGTAGGAAGGTTAGACGCGGATGTCGCAAGTCAACAATTTAATGTACGTCTCCCTAAATTATCTGAATTGCTCTTGCATAATGAACAGGAGTCAAAGGAGAGACTTGCGACATCCCTTTCTCTACAAAACTACATAGAGTTGTGTTCAACCTACGAAAATACCCCAGACATGCTCATGGTCATAGCCAAAATGCATATGGCTACCTTAGTGAAGGACCTTTACGCCTTTATGAAGGCTAGGAGAGCATGTAGAGAGTTTGTGTTCACTGCTGCAACAGTAAAACACGAAACAAGGAAGCTAATATCTTCCAACATCTGGGGTAAAGACCTCTTCCCACACGAGGTAATTAAGAAGGTAATTAAGAACGCCACCATGGAGAACATAAGTCTTCTCCAAAAATGAGGCATCCTTTCAAAGAGAAAATCTTCCATGGTTGTGGGTCCCCAACCTAAAAAGAAGATCGAAAATGCTGGAAATTTCTGGGCTAGTCAACAACATCCCACTATTCCAGTGACCACAATGCCACAGGCAGATGGTCAAAAGTCTAAACCTACTGACTATTCGAAGCATGAAGACGCTTCTGCCAGGAGGAACATTCCTTCAGGATCGCAGGACCTTCGATCCTTCGGTCCAAAGCTTATTCAAGATGAGCCCTTGATGGGAAACACAAATGTCCCCACCATCATTTCCTTACCTTCTCCTACAATTCAAAATCCTCCTGAAGGAGTATACCTGAGAGCTAGAGCATACAGGGGGTAAGAAAACTATAGCCCATCGAGTTCCAGGGAAGGCTGTTTTGTGTTCACGAGAAGGACTCAAGAAATCTCTGAGTCATTCTGAACTTGTCGCCACTCAACAAGTTCATAGAAAACAGCAAGTTCTGAATGTTAATCCTTCTGAACATATGGACCGTGTCCCAAATAGGGGTGTTTGTAGTCTTGTCAGACCTGAAAGGTGTCCTGCGGAACCTTCCAGTCAACCACCCCCCTTCCTCCTATCTAGAATTCAAGTTACAGATAGTAACATTCATCCTAGGAAAGATACGTGTCGGACTCACAGTCCTAAGTATCTTCATAGGATTGGCAAACTTAGTCACGTCAAAGTCAACCCTAGAAATGGTTCAGGCATTTATATACCTGAACGAGAGGCTGGGGGTGGGGGGGGGGGCGGCAGCACCCAAAGTGGCTGGCCAATGTGCATTCAAGGATATGACCCGGTTCCTGGGACATCACGGATGCAAGATAAGCTTCTAGAAGTCTCGACTTTCTCCAGCTCAAGGGTTTCAATGGCTGAAAAACCATTGAAGCCCACAGTCACATCAACTCTCCTTTCCCTTGGGAATATAAAAGGAGCTCGCGAGGTCTGTCAAGAGACTCAGGTAATCAGTCAGATTTCCAAGACGCCAACAGGGACAAGCACTAAACTTTCCCCAGTTCGCAATAGTGACAGACCTAATGCAAAGAGCACAGCGGAAAGTTGCGTCAAGAGCCTGGAGAAAATACGCATCAAACGCTTGAAGAGATAAAAAAAGACTGATATCGGTCCCTCTTTAATTGCTTCTCTAACAAAAATTAAAGCACGAAAGCCCCAAGACTCTGCTGATCCTATCATGAGTGGGGAAGCCCACTCCACACAGATCAGACTTCCTACAACTGATCTGGGAAACCGAAGCGATAATAAGACGTCACAATTGAACGTCTCATACAGTGTAGGTGAAGTTACCCATCCCTTTCTTAAAGGGATGGCACCAGCAAGCAGTTCATTTACAACTGATCCACAAGGTGACAGTGGATGCTCTATTTCGGTCCAAGCCGATAGAGTTGGAATGGTCCATAGACGCAGACCTATTCCCTCCCAGATGGGAACAAGTCCCGGAACTGCAATTCGACCTCTTCGTCACGAGCGTCTTCAAGAAACTACCTCGATATGTAGCCCCATACAAGGAACCTCTAGTGGGGCTGATAGACTAGATGAGGCTAGTCCTAGCTCTGACCCTGGGTATATTTCAGAAGGTTCAGAAATTAACTGCCTTCGTTTTATCACAGAGAACCTAAACCCTTCATTTCAAGATTTTCTTACTCTAGCGGTTAGGAAAAGATTTGGGATCTCAGAAGGCAATATAGAATTCTTTGAAGAATACAAGGCTAAGTCAACTAGAAGACAATATGAGTCTTCCTGGAAAAAGTGGGTTGCGTTTGTGAAAGCAAAAGGAACGAAAGAAATTTCAATGAACTTCTGTCTGTCCTTTGTCCACCTTCATAGACAAGGTCTGGCGGCCAATACGATAAAAGAGCCGGAAATGTTCTTATTTCTAGAGAGAGAGAGAGAGAGAGAGAGAGAGAGAGAGAGAGAGAGAGAGAGAGAGAGAGAGAGAGAGAGAGAGAGAGATGAAAAGAGCGTAAATTTTTTTTAATGTTAATAAGGGACAGAAAGAGAAAAGAGAGAGAAAAGTAAATGAAAAAGAGGATATTTATTCATGGTAATCTAAGAGAGAGAGAGAGAGAGAGAGAGAGAGAGAGAGAGAGAGAGAGAGAGAGAGAGAGAGAGAGAGAGAGAGAGAGAGAGCATTTGAAAAGGGGATTTACATATCGTGGTACATGGGTTAACGGGTTCATTTTGGCATTGAAATTCGAATATATTTACGGTTTCTTTTGATTTTGTCATTAGACTTCGTATATCATCAAAACAGATTATTTAAACAGCTTTAAAATATCATAAGGAAATTTGTTTATATATTTAAAGTATGTAAAAATTTCCTTTTTAATGATTTTTTTTTATAAATATCCGGATAGTTTTCTCAAGAATATTACCAAATAATCCTGTAATGATTTTACGTATCAGAGCATTGGTATCATTTCTTAGTCTCTCTTTTATTATAATAATCATAACTGGAATCCAGTTTGTTTGTTCATATGTATTGTGTTTTTCTGTCGGCGTGTTTCGGTTATTCATTACGTGCAAAGTTAGTCCATATTATTCTGAATTGTTTCACTTTCCATTTGCCACAGTAATTTGTTACCTGGTAATAGATAACTTGAAATTGATGTCACACCTTTTTATTTTCTCATCTGTATATTTTCTGATTTATGTTTTTTATCAATGATAATTCAGACGTACAATAAGTATTAACTTTTACTGCAACATAGAGTTACAAACTCCATTCACAATACAACTCTAGTTTTCATAGATTATTGTTTATAACTAATTATAATGAATATTAGACGGCGTACCTGGTATACTAACGGAATTAATTAAAATCTTCATTGTGCCTCTTTTTCTACACAGATAAGTTTCTTTTGTTGATATATTGTCACACGGATTTGCAATATTAAACGCTATATTTCATAACTTTGTTTTTTATATAAACATAAATCTTTTACGAACAGCTTCCTTGCTTATACAAGAATGAAGGGGAGCAAATGCGTTATTGCTCAAGTTACTATGTTAGAATTGTCTATTTGCGTCCCGAGTTGACGGTGTTAGATTTGCACATTTCATCTGAGTGCTTGCAATTTTTATTACCTTCGTGTTTACGTAAACATGATTCATTTGCCTTCATGCATATGATTTCAGTGGGTACGAACATCTTCCTATGCCATTATGAATAATTTCATGAAGAATATATTATCGTCATAATGTAGATATAATGATGTCATTACCTTTTCACCCAGTGCAAATTCATCTCAGTTATGCTAAAAAGATCTCAAATATAAGATGTCCATTTACGTACTAATAATGACGACTTAGGTAGTTACGACGATAAGCATAAGTCTAAAATCATCATCGTCATCATCATCATCATCATCATCATCATCATCTCCGCCGACGCCTATATACGCAAAGGGCCTCGGTTAGATTTTACAGATCGTCTCTATCTTGAGCTTTTAAATCAATACTTTTCCATCCTCAGCCAGGTAGGCCTGGGTCTTCCAACTCTTCTAGTGCCTTATGGAGCCCAGTTGAAAGTTTGGTGAACTAATCTCTCCTCGGGAGTGCAAAGAGCATGCCCAAATCATCTCCATCTACCCCTCACCATGATCGTATCCACATAAGACACTCGTGTAATCTCTCTTATAGTTTTATTTCTAATCCTCTCCTGCCATTTAACTCCCAATTTTCTTCAAAAATCATACATTTATCTTATTCACAAACATCTACAGAAATACATCATATCTTAAATAAAACACCACATGATTTTATCGTCATTAGAAAATGTCTCTTTTATTATGCTGAGTTCCATCACTTCCAAAGATCAAGAGTTCCAAACACTTTAAAAAAGTAAGAAGAATTAAAAAAAAAAAAAAAAAAAGCAAGAGGTAAAACACTTCTAAAATCAAGAGGTTCAAACACTATAAAAACAAGAAGTTCAAACACTATAGAAACAAGAAGATCAAACACTATAAAAAAAAACAAGAGGTAAAAACACTTCCGAAAATCAAGTGGTCCAATGCTTGACCCGATCATGAAAGAGACGAGCAGTGTCAGCTGGAGAGCAACTTCACTTTGATCCGAGCTCGCTCTTTCCATATAGCTTGGTTCTATATTAAAAGGTTGAAGTATTCCATGGCTTCAAGCTACCTGTTCAATTGAATATTCTGTTTTTCAATATGAACAGGGCAATATTTTAGACAACGTGAACTTACACCGAGTAGAGAGATATTTTTGTAAGGGATAAATGTCTGTGTTTTTAGAATGGACTAATTTTTGAAAATCCGAAATAGTCATTGCAACATTTTTGTAGCGTCCAACTCTAAACGATTTTTGCCTTTTTCTAAATGTGCAGTGCCGGACACACGAAACGAGATTATAATTTTTTTAGCACATTGGTGAAAATGTCTCGCTAGCTTTGTACGTTTTGTCGGACCATTAAACGCTATAGGAAAATATATATATTGGAACGCTATTTTTCCATTGGAAATTACTGTTGCTTTTGCATTTTTTTTCTCTCGTAAATCAGTGTTGTTCATTCTCGGATTTGTTGGTAAATTCATGAAATAAAATCGAGAAAATTAATTTCCTGCACATGATATTCACTGTTTTTTAATACCATGCAATTGTGTACCTAATCCTTATATTAAAATTATTCTTCCTGAAGTATTCAAATAATTGTAGCCAAAAAAAGCAGTGTTTTCCTAAACAGATAAATACCCATTTTACTGTTGTCGATGATATTATGTTGCGTAAAATATCCAGTATTTCGTAATCAATCGATTCTATGTTCAATACGCAATTTATCTTAACACTACTTGCATAAATTTCTATCAATTAGACACTCTCCCTATATTCCCTAGGTCTGTCTTGTTCCATACTGTCTTACTTGAAAAACTTACGAAATATGCAAAATGATAACCAGTCTTTTAAGAGATTTTAAGATTTTGAATTGAGCTTATGAATGACAGAGGCAAGGGACTGTGACATTACCCTAGTAAGCAGGACAATTCCCTAGAGACAGACCATAAGTACATATGATGAGTGGCCAATCCCCCTTTCCACCCAAGCTAGGAGGAGGGAGAGCCAGGCAATGACTGGTGATGACTCAGCAGGTAGACCTATAGGTTCCCCCAGATCCCCCATCCTTACCTCTAAAGGATGGTGAAGATGCAGCGACCAGAGAAACTAACGAGTTTGAGCCGGAACCGGCCCAGTCTGGCGATCCTCATGCAGGGACGTTTCCAATAGGCCACAACAACCCTTGTATTGAGTTCGTGACATTCAGCTTGATTCTTTTCGTGTTTTAAGATATGTTTTCTTGTCCACTGTACGTACAGTTGGTCACAGGGATTCCTGGCACACCTCATTCTGATGAAGTGAGTAAATGAACATATAGTGTTGGACGAGATGATGGTGGTGCTCAGCATTATATATTGGAACTAGCTGTGCAGTGAGGGTGTAAAACGACATCTCTTAATATTTTGACTGAACATAATCCACATAGTCCTTCGGTTCCAGAGTTTCCATTGTTTATTTGATGCATATTCAACCGTTGCAACTGATGTTATTGAGGAAGTTTGGTTCTGTGTGCACCCCCCCCCCCCACCCAGGTACTGAGACATTCACTATTTTGGTCACTATCCACTTCCAAATTCTTTCAGGTATTCATTAAATTTATAAAATTCTTTTCCATTCGAATCATCTTTCTAATTGATTGTGGTGGCCTATTTGGTAACGTCCATGTCTGGTGATCGGCAGACTGGGGTTCGAGTCCCCATCGAACTCTTAAGTACTTTTAATGGCTGCAACCTCACCATCCTTGCGAGCAAAGGATGGGGTGTTTGGGGAGCATATAGGTCTACGTGCTGAGTCATCAGCAGCCATGGCCTGGCCCACACTGGTCCTAGCTTGGAATGAGACGGGGCTTGGGCTCTGATCATATGAATATATGGTCAGTCTCTAGGGCATTGTCCTGCTTGCTAGGGCGATATCACTATCTCTTGCCTCTGCCATTCATGAGTGACCTTTATAACCTTTAATTTTCGTAGCTCTTTATATCAAATCAAATATTTGTCTATCAGCTATAATCACCAATACGGTTCATCAAATCCTTTTTCTTAGTTGTCATTTGTTTCCATATTTCTTTTTTTATTAACATGAACAGCTTAAGATCTTTCGCCAGTCACTGCAAATACCTTTTGCTATAATCACCGTTTGATGCTTAATAGTGATGATATGATTTTCCCATTTTTCATTCATTGTATTTCAAATCCTTTTACTTTGACATCGTTTTATTTATTTCATTTCCCACCACAGTTTCATCGGCCCAAAGCTTCTATAATATGACCTTCAAATGTTTCGATTAACATAACTGCCATGACGTAAACTTGTAGTCCAAAAATAAACGCATTTAAATAATAACAGAATATAGATGGTGTAATGAAATAGAATTCAGGCCATCAACTATATTGTATTTTCAAAAAAATCATATATCCTACACAATGGTACTCTAGTAAGCATTCTACCATTCCTGTAAGCATTGTGCAACTTTATCAGCCCTGTTCTATTTGTGATAAAGCATGAAAATAATCGGCTGAATAGCATTAATAAATTCAGTCAGTCATCGAAAATAGAAATATTAGTCCCGTTATTGACAAAGAGTATTGCTAATTACAGCTAGGGAAAAGTTTATTTTGAAAAGCATTTGATATCATTAGCTATGGAAGCTAGGCAAGTATGAAAAAAAAGGAAGAAGAAAATTCTAAGGCACACCATATCAGTGAAATTATTTACAATGAATCGAGATACATACATTTCCGGAACTGATTAGAATCATTCCTTATTTAACCAATGTTTGGTTTGGAGTAGCTAGATATATGGCTACTGTAGGCACCAGAGCCTTTAAATACGCTTCCCCGAGACTATTGTACCAACCGTGTTTCACACAATTGTACATAATTCCTTTTGTATATATTATGCTTGTATCTTCGCTCTTCCCTCGCACTAAAACGAACATGAAAATTCATGTCTGGTTTTTCCTCTGTGATATTGTCTGTCTTGTGAACTTGTTATGTACTGTTGCCTTGAGGTTTTGTATTTGAGTTCACACCCTTACTCGGCGCCGTCACATTGGTGACCCCTCCATCGTTGGTACTATGACGGAGACTATATCAGTTGGCGCCGCGGCCGCCCCATTGAAACTTTCACCGTTCGCCACCGGAGAGGCGTTTGCTTGGTTTCAACGCGATGAAGTCCACTTTCGTATCAGGGGCGTGACTCGCTCAACCACCAAAGCGGATTATGTTCTCGCGGCGATACCCGAGGACACCTTCCCAGAAATATCCGACTGGCTTTGTGAACAAGGAGACACCCCAATAGCGTATGACGCCCTCAAATCATACCTTCTGCAGCAGTACTCACCGTCACCAGCCGCCCGTATAGCAAAGCTTTTTCAGCTCTCGCAACAACCGTTGGGGGACCAAAGGGCTTTGCTTGCCCTCAGGGAAATGACCAGTATCGCTCACCTTCAACCTGCCACAGACGGCTCTCCTCGTGAGGTGAACCTACTCCGTGCCCTTTGGATATGCCGTTTACCCGAACCTGTACGCGCTGCCATACCCGATGTCGATAGTTTACCCATAAAGGACTTGATGACCAAAGCCGACGCCCTTATGGACAGCCACTTCAAGACCTCCATCAACGCCTCCACCCCTGACGACGAGGATGCCTATTCAACGTCAACCGAAGCTGACATGAATGCCGTAGGACATACACGCCTATCCCGTGACGTGCCGAAGCAGCGACACAGCTGCCCACCACCCACCAATCGCTCGCGCCCCAACGAACGACTTCTACAGCCACTTACTACCTCCCATCTGCCGCAGTTTTGCTACTACCACTTCAGATTCGGGGCAACCGTGAAGAAATGTGCCAAAGATTGTCAGTGGCCAATAAACGTGTAAGCAGGCCATCGCTTGTGGCAGTGGCCTCCCATGTTTCTAATCTGTTCTTTTTACAGGATGCAGGAACGGGCGTGCGATTTTTGGTAGACACGGGTGCTTGTCGTTCTCTTTTGCCAAGGAAACTCTTCAAGGCACAACGTAGTCTGTCTACATCTGCCGACGTCCGCTTGGTAGCTGCCAACGGATCTGCGATACCCACCTACGGTTACGAGAACCTCACATTATCGTTCGGAAACGGTAAATTCAATTGGAAGTTTCTCGTTGCTGACGTCACAATGCCAATCCTTGGTGCGGATTTCCTCTCTCATTTCTACCTTCTGGTCGATGTCGCCCACCGACGATTGGTCAACGCAGACTCGTACTTGTCGACACCTCTTCAACCCGTCCCCTCTAACCTCGCTCTCCACATCAGCGCACCCACGGATGCCTACGCCCACCTCCTCATGTCGTACCCGGAAGTTTTCCATCCAGAACTTCGCCAAACGCCCACGGTTCCTGCCAAGCACGGTATTTATCACCATATCAAGACGACGGGACCCCCAGTCTTCGCAAAATTCAGACGTCTGGCACCGGAACGATTGGCAGCCGCCAAACAGACGTTCACCGAAATGGAGAAAATGGGCCTTTGCCAAAAGGCCTCCAGCCCATGGTCGTCACCCTTACACATCGTTCTGAAGAAAGACGGCTCCCTCCGTCCGTGCGGGGATTACAGGCGCCTGAACATGCAAACAGAACCGGATCACTACCCCCTCCCAAACATTGCCGATGTAACCTCCTACCTGCACAAAGCGAAGGTTTTCTCCACGCTCGACCTCTTGAATGGGTATTATCAGATGCCTATGAACCCAGAAGACATCCCCAAGACCGCCATCACCACTCCGTTTGGCACATACACCTTCAATTACTCCTGTTTGGCCTTCGTAATGCTGGGGCAACGTTTCAACGTCTCATGGATGGCATCTTAGGGGACCTCCCTTTCTGTGTATGTTATGTGGACAACATACTTGTGTTCTCCTCCTCAAAAGAGGAACACCTCCGTCACCTGCGCATCGTGCTCGACTGCCTGCAACAAAACAGCCTTGTAGTCCGGTACGACAAGTGTACCTTTGGCGCCAACGAAGTGTCATTCTTAGGGCACCGTATCACTCCTGAAGGAGTCCATCCCCTCCCTGAGAAGGTAGCAGCCGTTCAGAATTTCCCCGCGCCCTCGACCGTCAAAGCTCTGCAGGGATTCTTGGGCATGATCAACTATTATCACCGTTTTCTGCCAGCCATTGCCGCCACTCTTGCTCCCCTCTACACCTCCCTCAAGGGCAAGCCAAAGGACCTGAAGTGGGGTCCCCTTCAAGAAGCAGCCTTCTGCTATGCAAAGAAGGCCCTATACACTGCTGCGGCTCTCACTTTTCCTATCCCACACGCCCCTCTCCTTCTCTCCACCGATGCCAGCGACGTCGCTATTGGTGCAGTACTCGAGCAGGTGGTCAAAGGCTCGCCCCGCCCATTGGCCTTCTTCAGCAGAAAACTGTCCAAGGCAGAATCGGGTTATTCTACCTTCGATCAAGAATTGCTGGCGGTGCACTTGGCTGTCCGTCACTTTCGCCATTTCTTAGAAGGTACGCCCTTCGTCATTCACACAGACCACATGCCTCTGGTGCACGCCTTCACTCGACAGTCTGACGCCTGGTCCGCCCGTCAACGCCGACATCTCTCCGCCGTTGCTGAATACAATTGCACCCTCCAATACGTCCCTGGGAAAATGAATCCCGTTGCCGATGCCCTGTCAAGAAACACATTGGCTGCCATTCAACTGGGATTGGATTACAACGCCCTGGCTGTAGCCCAACGACAGGATCCAGAGTATCCAGCTTGTAGGATATCCTGCACGTCCCTCCGTTGGGAGGATTTTCCCCTCGAAGACTCCAACACCACCCTCCTCTGTGACGTCAGTACTGGTAGACCGCGACCTTGGATTTCTGCTCCCATGCGCCGACAGGTGTTTGATCTCATCCACGGCCTTTCACATCCCTTGTGCCGTTCTACTGCACAGCTGCTGAAGGCAAAGTTCATTTGGCACGGCATTTCTAAGGATGCTAAGGATTGGGTCCGTGCCTCTACTTCTTGCCAAACTTCCAAAGTACATCGACACACGGATTCAGGAGTGGGCACCTTTCCTCAACCTCAGCGTCGTTTCGCACACATTCACGTCGACGTTGTAGGCCCCCTACCCACATCACAAGGACATCGTTACCTGTTTACCGTCATCGACCGCTCCACTCGTTGGCCTGAAGCCATTCGCATGGAAACTGCAACGTCCGCCTCATGTACATCTGCCTTACCCTCTGGATGGATTTCAAGATTCAGTATCCCTGAGCATATTACTTCTGACAGGGGAACCACTTTCACCTCTCAATTATGGACGTCATTAGCGAATCTCCTGGGCATCACCCTACATCAGACAACGGCCTACAGCCCCGCTGCCAATGGAATGGTTGAACGTTTTCATCGCACCCTCAAAGCAGCTTTGATGTCCCGCTGCAAGGATTGCAACTGGTTTACTCAGCTTCCCTGGGTCCTCCTTGGACTAAGGACCACTCCTAAAGATGCCCTCGACGTCTCGGCAGCCGAAATGGTGTATGGCGACCCGTTGGTCGTCCCTGCTGAATTTTTTCCTTCTACAACCTCCTCCGACGATCTCCAGCACATACGTCACGTCGTGGGAAAATTTACTCCGTGCCGCCAGTCTTACAAGCCCCCAGCGAAGCATCACATACCACCGGACTTGCACTCTGCAACGCACGTCTTCCTGTGCAACGACACCAGCAAGCCACCACTAACGCCCCCTTACACGGGCTCTTTCCTTGTGATCCGACGCAGTCTGAAAGCATTCCTCCTAAACATTCGGGGCAAAGAAGACTGGGTCTCCATTGATCGTCTAAAACCTGCTTATCTTCTGCCAGATGACCCGCCTACAGTTTGCCTCTCTAGATCAGGGCGCCCTATTTAACATGTACAGTAGGTCATTTTTAGGGGGGGAGCCATGTACCAACCGTGTTTCACACAATTGTACATAATTCCTTTTGTATATATTATGCTTGTATCTTCACTCTTCCCTCGCACTAAAACGAACATGAAAATTCATATCTGGTTTTTCCTCTGTGATATTGTCTGTCTTGTGAACTTGTTATGTCCTGTTGCCTTGAGGTTTTGTATATAAGGAGAGTGTTCCACAATAATATAACTCAGTCGTTTCCAATCTGCCTTTGAGTTCACACCCTTACTCTGCGCCCTCACACTATACAATAATTTCCCACGAGACATCTGAATGATTGAAGACATTACGGCTTTCAAGAGGAAACTGAAGACTTTATTATTCCGTGAGTCGTTTGACCATGACGATTTAACAGTAAATGAGCAATACGTGATATGAAAGGTTGAATACTCTGAACGAACAAGATAAAATGACAGTGGAGGTCCTGTAGAGAGTGGGGTTCCCCTGCTGTATAGGACCGGAAAGGCAGGCATCAAAGTAAAAAGTAAGTAATGGAAACTTCCAATCAGCGAAGTCTGTAAGTCTTGGGTTCAATCTATGCTCAGGTTATCTCAGTTTTGATTAGTGAAAACATTTTACATGGCTGAGGACTATGAAGCGTGAAGTACGAGGTGACGAATGGAGAGGTATTGATTTAAACACTCAAGATAGAGACAACTGGCGAAATCTTATTTAGGCCCTTTGCGTCAATAGGCGTAGGAGGAGATGACGATGATGCTGATATATATCTATGTACATGTATGTATATACATTTTATATATATGTATATATCAGAGGTGGGCAAACTACGGCCCGAGGGACGCATGGAATTCATGCGGCCCTCCAAATATTGGATATTAAATGTCCAAAAGGATTTTATAACCAGTATTTTAAAATTGGAATGTAAGTAATCGGAAATTTGTTCTCGCTCACTCTATTTCTTTCCCTGCCCTTTTGTTACGGACAAAAGGGCTATTCTCTTGCCTGACCTCTTCTTTATCTCTTTCTCTCTGCTTTTTTATCTCTGTCTCTCTATCTTGCATTTTTTCTCTATTTTATTTGCATCCTTTCTCACTCATTATTTTTTTTTTCAACCAGACGGAAATAGATTTTTTCATGATTTTAATTTTCTTATTCTATTTTATTTATTAATTTTTTAATCTATAATTGGCCATCGTTGAATAAAGATGCAGTTCGGCATCTGGGATGGGCGTATGCGTGAGTGAAGCGTGTATCGGACACGTTTGTTACCAGTGGCCAGTGGGATTAAATCTCGATAGTGTACTAAACGTTTTGGTCACGTTGTAACTTTGTTACCGCGCCAACGAGTTTATTGCCTTATATTCAATCATTTCAGTGTCCTGGCAGATTACAGAGGAAGAAGACGTTGGACATTTTATTTCAGCACATGTTTTACTATCTTTCAAACTTTACCCAAAATGAGTGATTCGAAGCCTTCTATAAAACGAAAAATTGAAGACGAATGCAGAGTATTTAACAAAGAGTGGACTGAAAGGTATTTCTTTACTGACGTCGGAGTTAAAGCTGTATGTTTGATTTGTCATGATACAGTTGCTGTTTTCAAGGAATACAATTTGAAACGGCACTTTCAAACCAAGCACACCAACTTTAGAAGCAATTTATCAAAGCAAGAACTGCAAAAGAAGGCAACTGATCTGATGAAAAGTTTGAAGAAACAACAAAATGTGCTTGAAAAAACTTCATCTTTACAAAGGAATGCAACAAAGGCAAGTTTTGTATTGGCAAATAAAATTGCAAAACAAAATAAGTCGTTTGCAAAAGCAGAATTTATTAAAGATTGCATGGTTGATGCTGTCAGTGTTGTGTGTCCTGAAGTCATATCTAAAGTGGAAGCCATATCTCTGTCTCGAAGAACTATTGTTCGTCGCATAGATGCAATTGCAATGAATATTCAAGATCAGGTGTTCACAGCCAGTGTTAGTTTTCAGTGGTTTTCTATTGCTTTAGATGAGAGTAATGACATTCAGGATACTGCCCAGGTACTCATTTATATCAGAGGAATTGACGAAAACTTCGAAATTACAGAAGAATTGTTATCTATGGAGTCTCTCAAAGACACTGTTACTGCAAAAGATTTATACAATAGTGTCATTAACAGTCTAATCAGGTCTAGATTAAGCCTGGATAAATTGGCAAGTATTACAACTGATGGTGCTCCTTCACTCATAGGTAAACACTGTGGCCTTGTGACCTTGATGAATGATAAAATCAAAGAAGATTCTCCATCGCACAGTGTGTTGTCTTTTCACTGCATCATACATCAAGAAAGCCTCTGTAGATCATCTTTTAAACTCAAACACGTTATGGATCCAGTGGTGCGTGCAGTGAACTTAATAAGAGCACGGGGACTGAATCACAGGCAATTCCGAAGCTTCTTGGAAGACATCGAGGCTGATTTTACTGATGTGCTGTACCACACAAATATCCGATGGTTAAGTATGGGGAAAGTATTGAAGAGGATGTGGGACGTTAAAGAATAGGTTGTCTTGTTTTTTAATATGAAAGACATTTCTTGTGACTTTTCAAGGGAAATGGAGTGTGACGAATGGGTTTGTGATTTTGCATTTGCTGTGGACATTATGCAAAAGCTGAATGAGTTAAACACAAAACTACAAGGCAAAGGTTTATTTGCACATGAATTGTATGTGGAAGTGAAAGCATTTCAATTGAAACTTCAACTTTTTTCCAAGCAGCTTAAAGAGCAAAACTTTGTTCATTTTCCTGTTGAAAACACGAACTGTTACACTAGCACTATCAGACAAATACAGTTACCAGTTGACGGCTCTAAGAGATGAATTTATCAGAAGATTTGCCGATTTCAAGGCAATTGAAGGGTAGTTTGATTTGCTCAGCTCACCTTTTGCCTGTGACGTTGAAACAGCTGCTGAAGAACTGCAGGTAGAACTGATTGATTTGCAAGCCGACAACTCTTTAAAGAGGCTCTTTGAAAATAAACCACTGGTCGAGTTTTATGCATCTCTGCACTCAGAAAAGTTTATAAATCTGAAAAATTTTGCAAGAAAGATGTTTGTGATATTTGCATCAACTTACATATGTGAGCAGACTTTTTCTATATTGAAAGTTAACAAGTCAAAGAACAGGTCACTTCTCACAGACTCGAATCTTCAGTCAGTGTTAAGAATCAGTACAAGCAACTTGACACCTAATTTCAACAAACTGGTAAATGATTGCAGTCAATTGCATCATTCTCACTGAGTCATTTTGATACTTCTGTTGCTCAGTTGCTGAGCTACTTTGCTTGTCTAATAAATGTTTATGTTTCATGTGAAGTTACTGCTTTAAAATATCAATACAAATATTTCTTGTCTTTAAATTGAGTTACTTTGTTTTCAAGCAAATATGCTTCATGTGAAGTTTTTCCCTAAATATATAAAATATGTCTTTTTGGATTTAATTTATATGTTTACCTTGAACTTCTACTCCAAATTATTGATTAATAAAAATATATTATTTTTCTATTTCTTAAACAGAGTTATTTTGCTTTTTTTTTTTTTAAATGAATTGTTTTTCTAAATAAATGCGTTTCATGGGAATCCTCTAGTCTACAGTACTTTAAATTGCTAATAAATTAAAAATTATTGCATTTTCAGTTTGAAAACAATATATTTTGGCTATTGTAGATATCAATTATACTGGAAAATATACTATGCGGCCCAGTAAAATTTTATTTTTTTTTAATGTGGCCCTTAGACTGAAAAGTTTGCCCACCCCTGGTATATATAAATATATATATATATATATATATATATATATATATATATATATATATATATATATATATATATATATATATATATATATATATATATATATCCACTCATATATATATGTATATATATATATATATACATATATATATATATATATATATATATATATATATATATATATATATAAATCTATATATATATATATATATATATATATATATATATATATATATATGTGTGTGTGTGTGTGTGTGTGTGTGTGGTTGTGTATACACACTCTTGTATACATATATATATATATGTATATATATATATATATATATATATATATGTATATATATATATATATATATATATATATATATATATATATATATATATATATATATACATACATATATATATATATATATATATATATATATATATATATATATATATATATATATATATATATATATATATATATACACAGGTCTCCAGGATATTGGGCAACAGCACAAAGACCCATCCCCTGTCTCCGTCTCTGCTGAGTGACCTTTAAATCATTAAACCTTTAAGATGAGTTTTAATATCAATTCATGGATATAATTTACTGAACAATGAGCCAGTGCGGATCTTTCAATATGCAGCTTATGGGCAATCATGAATAAGGGTCCTTTTTGACTGGATATGTTCATTGCCTGTTTTGTATTTTATATTTGCTGTGGTAAGAAACAAAAAGGGGTTTCTGTGAATGTTTGGTATTTTGATAACTCTTTTGTATTTTATTTGTTACTTTTTGAAATTAAAGAAATTACTTATCGATTAAAACTTATTATTTCCCATTTATTCGAGTTTCAAATTTCATTTGATATTTCCTTATATATTTTCCGATGGCATGTTGTGTTTTCATATATTGCTTTACCATATAAATAGAAAACGTTGTAAATTTCTATCCTCATCTTTTATTAAC
>NC_090735.1:26188401-26190901 GCF_036898095.1 Palaemon carinicauda
ATAAAGAATTCAGTCGTTTTGTTATTTTCTTGTACTCAAATTGCATGCCATTCGTATGATGCATAACAGACTGCATATGTTATATATTATTCTTCTGTAATTTGCTCTCTTATATTAATAATGTACAGAATGTCACTCTATCATACAATTTCACAAAGAAAATTGACTGACTATGACAGTGTCACGAAAAGACGAAAGTGCCGAATTTGAAGTCTACTTTTTCGGAAAATAATAAAGAATTATAAAGAATTAAATTAGTAGAAAATTGAAAATAAATTCAAGTTAAAGACTACACAGACGAGGAATAAACTTTGTTACGAACCTTAATATAAATTAGATACAGTATAACAATGTCTTAGTTATACTGTTTTTTTAATAATTAATCTGTTCCATTTCTTAATTAAACCAATAAATTTGAATTTACATATCAGTATCCCCACCCTTTTGATCTAATTCAGGCCGTATCACGACACTGCTAAACTGAAATATCCTCGCCAATATTGGCCACCTGTTAAAAGCGCTTATCTGCAAGACACCAACAAATTACCCAGGAAAACATTCTCACGTGACATTGCCTTTAATTACTACCCGCTCGAGTGGGTGTCATTTCCATTCCCCGAAAGAAGACAAACTGCAAACGTCTGCAAAACGAACTCTGCTTTTGCAAGTCTAGACTTTAAATGCATGATCTGCTAAGGCGTTATTTAAGGAAAGTGTCCGTTGCCATGAAACTCATTCGACTCAGGACAGTGTTTAATGACTAACAATCTCGTTAATGTGGAAACTTGCGTTTATTCCTGATGCCTTATTAGTAATTGATGTATATTTCTGCCATTACTCGCATGTGATACTGGAGATGCTTCGGTTTTAATTGAAGGTAATGTTTGTCATTCCAATAAATGGCATAATTTTAAGGTTTTATGTTAATCATTATAGAATAGGTGACCAACAATGACGTTCATGTTAAAGTAGGTAAGAGAGAGAGAGAGAGAGAGAGAGAGAGAGAGAGAGAGAGAGAGAGAGAGAGAGAGAGAGAGAGTTTTCAGTCTATTTTTACAAAGAACATGTATTATGAATAAAAACGTTAAAACATGTATATTCGCACAAATAGCTCTTAGGGAGGATTATACATAGATAAACATATGTATACGAACATACACAAACATACATACACACATTTGTAAATATAAATATACATATACATACATACATATATATATATATATATATATATATATATATATATAGATATGTATATATAAATATATACATACATACACACATTTATATATATATATATATATATATATATATATATATATATATATATATATATATACATTATATATATATATATATATATATATATATATATATATATATATACACATTATATTTATATATATATATATATATATATATATATATATATATATATATATATATATATATATATATATATATATATATATGTACATGCATATATATACTTGCTTATGTTTACACACACACACACACACACACACATATATATATATATATATATATATATATATATATATATATATATATATATGTACATGCGTATATATACATGCTTATGTTTAGACACACGCATATATATATATATATATATATATATATATATATATATATATATATATATATATATATACACACTCATTATATATATGTACATAGATATATAAATATTACAAATAACAGCATAATACGAAAGAATGGCTTTAAAAATAACTGAGTAAAATAATTCCAT
Organism: Palaemon carinicauda; assembly: GCF_036898095.1. Classification (NCBI taxonomy): domain Eukaryota; kingdom Metazoa; phylum Arthropoda; class Malacostraca; order Decapoda; family Palaemonidae; genus Palaemon; species Palaemon carinicauda. The sequence goes on from NC_090735.1 coordinate 26,190,176, forward strand.
ACAATTAGATATAGTTAATTTACCCTGAAAACGAAATCGAGCAAGCCTTGCAAGACACGGGTTATCAGGTACCATTAGCAAAACCGCCAAGTATTGACAAGAGGAACGAGGAAATACGATCCGAGGAATGTGTTCGGAAAGAGAGGTGGGTAAGTGATATCATGGAAAACCTCTAACGACTGCTAACTTCCGTTATTTCTTGCTAAGTGGTTTCGTTATGGGCGTTAATGACGTAAGCTTTCCTCATTGGGTGTCCGCTAGGAGAGATAAAAATCGCTCGAGGTTTTGCTGTTGTGAGAATAGTTTTCCTGGCGGTAGTTTCCAAAACAGTTATGTTGTGCAGGCAGGGGGAGCGATTTCATCTTGGATGAAAAGCTGTACTTTTGCTGCAATGCATTTCTCATGATAAAAAGTTTCAATTATTCTCAAATTTAGTGAAACGTATAAACCATTAATTTGATTCTAAGATAATGTTCAACATTTTATTAAAAATATATTCTCAAATCTGGTAGAACGCCCGAACCGTTAATTGAATAGTAAAATAATATTCAACCTTTTATTAACAATATGTTTTCAAATCTATTGAAATACCTAGATCGTTAACTGAATAGTAAAAAAATTTAACCCTTTATTGACAATAAAAACTTATCTAAAAAAAGGTATGCAATAAATTTTGTAAAAACTTTAATGATAAACTGGAGAAGGGTTATAAACATAACCCTTCTC
>NC_090735.1:26198401-26205901 GCF_036898095.1 Palaemon carinicauda
GGTTGAAGAGCTAATAAAACCGGGGGTAAAAAGTAAATATCAGGAAAGGTTGAAAATGGCATATGACAAGGTGAGAGTAAGAGAAACTGGTAATTTAGAGGAGGAGTGGAAGTTAGCAAAAGAAAATTTTGTTGGGATTGCAAGTGATGTATGTGGCAAGAAGGTTGTTGGAGGCAGCATGAGGAAGGGCAGTGAATGGTGGAATGAAGGAATGAAGGTAAAAGTGGAAGAGAAAAAGAGGGCTTTTGAAGAATGGCTGCAGAGTAATAGTATAGAGAAGTATGAAAAATATAGAGAGAAAAATGTGGAAGTAAAGCGCAAGGTACGTGAGGCAAAGAGGGCAGCTGACCTGAGGTGGGGTCAGGGACTGGGTCAGTCATATGAAGAGAATAAGAAGAAGTTTTGGAAAGAAGTGAAGAGAGTAAGGAAGGCTGGCGCAAGAATTGAAGAGACAGTGAAAGATGGAAATGGAAGATTGTTAAAAGGAGAGGAGGCAAGGAAAAGGTGGGCGGAATATTTTGAAAGTTTATTGAATGTAGAGGATAATAGGGAGGCAGATATAATTGCTGTTCCAGGTGTTGAGGTGCCAGTGATGGGAGATGAGAATGAGAGAGAGATTACAATAGAGGAAGTGAGGAGAGCACTAGATGAAACGAGAGTAGGAAAACCATCTGGTATGGATGGTGTGAAAGCTGAGATGTTGAAGGAAGGGGGTGAGACTGTACTTGAATGGTTGGTGTGATTGTTTAATATGTGTTTTGTGTTGTCAATGGTACCAGTAGATTGGGTTTGTGCGTGTATTGTACCACTATATAAGGGTAAGGGAGATGTGCATGAGTGTTGTAATTCAAGAGGTATTAGTTTGTTGAGTGTAGTTGGAAAAGTGTATGGTAGAGTATTGATTAATAGGATTAAGGATAAAACAGAGAATGCAATCTTGGAAGTACAGGGTGGATTTAAAAGAGGTAGGGGTTGTATGAATCAGATTTTTACAGTTAGGCAGATATGCGAGAAATATTTAGCAAAAGGTAAGGAGGTGTATGTTGCGTTTATGGATCTGGAGAAAGCATATGATAGAGTTGATAGGGAAGCAATGTGGAATGTGATGAGGTTATATGGAGTTGGTGGAAGGTTGTTGCAAGCAGTGAAAAGTTTCTACAAAGGTAGTAAAGCATGTGTTAGAATAGGAAATGAAGTGAGCGATTGGTTTCCGGTGAGAGTGGGGCTGAGACAGGAATGTGTGATGTCGCCGTGGTTGTTTAACTTGTATGTTGATGGAGTGGTGAGAGAGACGAATGCTCGAGTGCTTGGACGAGGATTAAAACTGGTAGGCGAGAATGATCATGAATGGGAGGTAAATCAGTTGTTGTTTGCGGATGATACTGTACTGGTTGCAGACACAGAAGAGAAGCTTGACCGACTAGTGACAGAATTTGGAAGGGTGTGTGAGAGAAGGAAGTTGAGAGTTAATGTGGGTAAGAGTAAGGTTATGAGATGTACGAGAAGGGAAGGTGGTGCAAGGTTGAATGTCATGTTGAATGGAAAGTTACTTGAGGAGGTGGATCAGTTCAAGTACTTGGGGTCTGTTGTTGCAGCAAATGGTGGAGTGGAAGCAGATGTACGTCAGAGAGTGAATGAAGGATGCAAAGTGTTGGGGGCAGTTAAGGGAGTAGTAAAGAATAGAGGGTTGGGCATGAATGTAAAGAGAGTTCTATATGAGAAAGTGATTGTACCAACTGTGATGTATGGATCGGAGTTGTGGGGAATGAAAGTGATGGAGAGACAGAAATTGAATGTGTTTGAGATGAAGTGTCTAAGGAGTATGGCTGGTGTATCTCGAGTAGATAGGGCTAGGAACGAAGTGGTGAGGGTGAGAACGGATGTAAGAAATGAGTTAGCGGCTAGAGTGGATATGAATGTGTTGAGGTGGTTTGGCCATGTTGAGAGAATGGAAAATGGCTGTCTGCTAAAGAAGGTGATGAATGCAAGAGTTGATGGGAGAAGTACAAGAGGAAGGCCAAGGTTTGGGTGGATGGATGGTGTGAAGAAAGCTCTGGGTGATAGGAGGATAGATGTGAGAGAGGCAAGAGAGCGTGCTAGAAATAGGAATAAATGGCGAGCGATTGTGACGCAGTTCCGGTAGGCCCTGCTGCTTCCTCCGGTGCCTTAGATGACCGCGGAGGTAGCAGCAGTAGGGGATTCAGCATTATGAAGCTTCATCTGTGGTGGATAATGTGGGAGGTTGGGCTGTGGCACCCTAGCAGTACCAGCTGAACTCGGCTGAGTCCCTGGTTAGGCTGGAGGAACGTAAAGAGTAGAGGTCCCCTTTTTGTTTTGTTTCTTTGTTGATGTCGGCTACCCCCCAAAATTGGGGGAAGTGCCTTTGGTATATGGATGGATATGTGTATATATACATATATATGCATATATATATATATATATATATATATATATATATATATATATATATATATATATATATATATATATATATATATATACTGTGCATATATATACATATATTTATATATATATATATATATATATATATATATATATATATATATATATATATATATATATATATATATATATATATATATTTATATGTATATATATATATACACATACACAAGCCTCTGAATGGGGATACTTTAACGTGGTGAGAAGTTTTGTGTACAAGTCAGGGCCACCCGTATTAGGTTGGTTTGCTGTGAGGCATCAGACCAAATTCCCCCACCATCAGCAATCAGCAATGGGCAGCGTGGCGAAGAAAATGGCCAAACCCCAGACATGACCTAAACTTATCTGAGCCCTTTGTCGTGCAGTTTACTGGAAGTGGATGCATTTGTTATATATATATATATATATATATATTTATATATATATATATATATATATATATATATATATATATATATATATATATATATGTGTGTGTGTGTGTGTGTGTGTGTGTGTGCGTGTGTGTGTGTGTGTACGTATGTTTTTAAAGAGATCTTGCATATATAAAAACAGTTGTTATAAGTTTCAACTTCTGATGTTCCAATAATTCAACTACCAGATCTGGAACACCATCCCTTATCAGGTCATATCTGGAATTTAACTTCTAAAAATATAGTGCAGTATTGAGCCTTATGATAAAAAAGCCAAGACAGTTAGAATTAACTGTATACCTAGTATTATGTACTGAATTACACATGCAGAGAATATCTAAATATAATGGCCGATCAGCATTAAGAGAAATCTTATGCAACAGACACAAAATACTAACTGAACGATGATTCCAGAGACTTATATCTAGATCAGTGATCAGGAATTAATTAGACGGAAGTTTTTCCTTCAACCAATTAATATGAAAGTCAACAGCTGGCGAAAAATCCAAAAGTTCCAGAATAAAAGAATCAAAATATTTTCTTAAGATAGATTGATCACTAAAATGTTGAGTGGATTTCTTAATATGGCATGTTTTTTTTAAATTGAAGAAGTGACAGACCCAAGCCATACCTCAACATTATAAATTAGTTACATAAAGTTAAATTGATGCTAGTAGAAAACCGATCTAGCTGTCAAGGATCCATTGTCGTTGAATTTTGTTGAAGTCCTGCTCCATTCCCCAAATTAGTACTTTATTGATTTTAGCTAGATCTCTACTGAAGGATTCAGCAGCCAATAGCATTCATTCAAGGGATGGAATTAATGCAAAGCATCATATGTATATGCAACAGAATTGTTTTTATGACCGAACCACATATGTGTATATAATATTAAAAGTAATGAGCTTAAAACATTACCCTGTGGAACATCAGATATCACAATCTTATATTTACATATGGTAACTATGAACTTCCTTTTGGAAATAATTTAGAGTTTTTGTCAAGAAAAGACCCACCTATTTTCATTATATATATACACACACACATACACGAGCAAACTATTTCTCACTTGATCTTCCTTGAAAATACATGCTATTCTGAAAATCTTATATCCGAACATGAAACGAAGGAGCTTACTTTCAGCTCACTGACTTTGCTCAGTTTTCTGATAGTCAGCATCTTACCAAAAATATTATATTCATTAAAATGAAAAGAATAATATTCTAGATATTTTATATTTTTTCCTACTATAAAAAAGTTATTGGCAAAAAAAGTGAAAAAAAAAAACTAAGAAAGGGGTTTTAGCACAATCTAAAATTTGTTTGTGATAAATACCTAAACGGTAAAAACAAATATATAAAAGAAGAAAAACGTTTATTTAATGGCTTAAAGGTCAAGCTGCTTGCTAGGTCAAAGAGAATATACAAATCTAGATTGTTGATAAAAGTCTCCTGACAAGCAATATTGCCTCAGTGGATTTCTGTTCAGTGCACAGGCAAAAATGTCGAGAGGTCAACAATGTATAATATAGGACTGTTTAATATAAAATGGGATTTAATAATCTTGAAGAAACAACTAATAAAGAATTTGAGTGATTAGGAAATAAAGTGGCATAACTGTTAAGTATAAAGATTTTAATTAGTAAAATTTGAAATATATGCATTATTTTATAAACCTTTAGGGACTATTTTGAGTCATGAGAGGCGTTCTCTCTCTCTCTCTCTCTCTCTCTCTCTCTCTCTCTCTCTCTCTCTCTCTCTCTCTCTCTCTCTCTCTCTCTCTCTCTCTCTCTCTCTCTAAAGGAAGGAATGGAAGTAGTAATTACCTTAAAATCCGATGGCAGTGACCTCATGAATGACTCGTTATGAATGAAAATTGTTTGTAGTTTAGCTTATAACTTCAACGAAAACTCCATGATATCAGAATACATCTAAAAGTTCCATATATATATATATATATATATATATATATATATATATATATATATATATATATATATATATATATATATATATATATATATATATATATATATATACGAAGTCCCAGAGGAATATGGAGGAGTATGAATTAATATCAAATCAAGACCAAAGTTTTCTGTATATTGAGAATTATAATTATTTGACCGAAAGTTCACTGAATGACGAATAGCAAACAAGATACGTATTACTATAATTTTAGAGAATAATAACATACCAAAGTCTGAATATCTCTGAGTCCCAAATTTTGATCGGAAATCGTAGACAAGCAGTCATTTATGGCTCTGTGATCACAGAAATATCCTTTTGCCATTGTTAGCGAGGCCAGTTAGGTGGGTCTTCGAAAAGGACTAATTGCAGCCAAGTTCAAAGGCAGCTTCAGTGGAGTCCTCAGGCAATTAAACTGTTTCTTTTGATGCCATGTTTGATCCTGGCTTGGGAGCGAGTAAGTTTCCTGCAGTGGCCTATGCAATGCAACGCCTCTGCAATGTGTGTTAAGGCTTTGGGTTGCAACTTCTCTATCTTTAGTTTTCCTATCTTTTTTTATCTGAAAAATATTGCTAGTTATGTTTAATGATGTTTACATTAACCTTTTCTGGCGATTGCATATTTTGGGGGTGCAATGTATAGACTAGTTATATTGATGATATTCTACGGTATCTAAGCTATTAATCTGCTTAATCATCTAAATGATTTCTAAATTTATCATTCATATGTATCAAATAAAGTTATAGTCGAAATGGTATAGGCGCAGGTATGCTAGAAGGCTTTCTATTTGTAAGCTTAAGGTACACAGCGTTAGCACATTCGTGACACTGAATTCTGAATTAGACACAAGAGGTTTTTCACGGAGCGGAGGCGCAATTGCTGCGGACTGGTAACCCGAAGAAACCAGTTTAAATATTTCTTGAAAGCTTGAATGTCATTCAGTTATTCATTTATCAGTTTAATTATCATCCATGTGTAATCCTGGAAACTTTGATCAAGATTATTTATAATATATATATATATATATATATATATATATATATATATATATATATATATATATATACATATATATATATATATATATATATATATATATATATATATATATGTATATATATATATATATATATATATATATATATATATATATATATATATATATATATATATATATACGTACATATCTCTCTCTCTCTCTCTCTCTCTCTCTCTCTCTCTCTCTCTCTCTCTCTCTCTCTCTCTTGACATCGCAAAGGGCCTCATACATATGTAGTACGTTGGCCATGGCACTAGCCACCCGTTGAGATACTACCGCTAGGGAGGTATTGGATCCTTTAACTCTCCAGACAATACTAGTACTACATTGGATCCTTCTCTCTGGTTACGATATATATTTCATTTGCCTATACATACACCGAATAGTCTGGCAAATTCTCTCCATATTCTCACCTGTCCTCATGCACGTGATAACGCTGAGATTACCAAACAATTCTTCTTTGCTCAAAGGGTTAACTACTGCACTGTAATTTTTCAGTGGCTACCTTCCTCCTGGTAAGGGCAGAAGAGACTTTTTTAATTATGGCAAGAAGCTCTTCTAGGAAAAGATCTCTTCAAAATCAAACCATTTTTCTCTAGTTTAGGGTAGTGCCATAGCCTCAGTACCATGGTCTTCCATTGTCTTAGAGTAGAGTTATCTTGCCTGAGGGTACACCCTGGTACAGTATTTTATATACTTCTATTCCTCTTGTTTTTTGACGTTTTTGTAGTTTATATTTGAAAGATCTCTATTAATGTTTTTATTGTTCTTAGAAAATGTCATTGTTATTATTCATTACTTCTTTTGTAGTTTGTATATTTCCTATCCTTAATGGGCTATTTTTCCCTGTTGGACCCCTTGGGCTGATAGAATTCTGCTTTTCCAACTAGGGTTGTAATATGTATATATATATATATATATATATATATATATATATATATATATATATATATATATATATATATATATATATATATACATATATGTATATATTTATATATATACATATATATATATATATATATATATATATATATATATATATATATATATATATATATATATATATACATATATGTATATATTTATATATATGCATATATATATATATATATATATATATATATAAATATATATATATATATATATATATATATATATATATATATATATATATATATATATATATATATATGTATATATTATATATATATATATATATATATATATATATATATATATATATATATATATATATATATATATATATATATATATAAGCTGTATTAGTCAGGGTCACCAACCATACTAGGCTGGTTTGCTGTGAGCGATCAGACTAAAATCTCCCACCATCACCAATGTGCAGTGGCCAGCCTGTTGATAAAAACTGGCCAAACCCAAGATTTAAAGAAGGATATGTCTGAGGCTTTGTCCTCCAGTGTACTAAAAACGGTTGCATTTCTTGTTGTTATTGTGTGTGTGTATATATATATATATGTATATATATATATATATATATATATATATATATATATATATATATATATATATATATATATATATATATATATATATATATATATGTATATATGTATATTAGGATACAAAAAACAAATGT
>NC_090735.1:26210901-26218401 GCF_036898095.1 Palaemon carinicauda
TCTTTCTTTATGTTCGTGTCCTACAGTCCACATCAAAAGGTCATAAGCCAAAGATTCTGTCTCGTAAGTCTTATTTTGCAAGTCATCAGATAGCATCTCTGCAACTTTTAATGTCGATCCAAGCGAACTCTCTGTAGTCAAATGAAAATGTCTTCTATGCAACTCATCCAATGAGACAGAAAACCTTGAAATGGCGGTTTTTAAGCTAGTGACATCATTCTCTGTAAGAAAAATTGCTTGCATATTCACTTTTACAACTACGTTGCTCGATGTAATAAAAATGTCTTCTTGTCCTTCAACTATAGTGCCATATTTAAAATCTATACTTTTAGTTTTAGAGCTCATCCCACACGAGAAAAATGTCTGAGCGAACAATATCACTCCCAACAACAAAAAATTCATCTTGGAAACCTGTAACGAGAAAAATATATGTAATTACTCCTGCATTAAGAAGAAAACTTTTAATCACACAAATAAAAAATTTTTCCCTCACTTCTTTCCCTCTTTTTTTTTTTTTTTTAATTTCTTATGTGAGCCAATGGTACTATTCTCTCATCCGTGGGTTGGGATAGGTTTTGAACTCTAAACCTATTGGCCGTTAATGTTTCCAAAATGTTAAATGGGCCTTCAAACTTGGGTGTTAGTTTATAATTGAGTCCTTTACGCACATTTATCTGTATATACACGTTATCACCAACGGTAAATGTTTTAGTTGGCTTCGCTATTTTATCATGATTCCTTTTCGTTATGATTTGTGATTCTTCTAAATTCTTTCGAAGGATATCATATCGACTTTTGCTTGCATTTATACATTCTTTTAAAGGATTTGATAGATTAGTTGTAGGCGTTAATACATGGAAAGGCGTTCTAACTGGGGTACCATACAATGCTTCATGCAGTGACATTTTAATTGATGTATGATATGAATGATTCAGAGTACTCGGTGCCGCCGGTATTGCAATATCCCAGTTGGGGTCTGATCCCCCTAGTGTTACTCTTAATATATTTAAAACTTTTCTATTTGCTCTTTCCACTAGCCCATTCGACTCTGGGTGATATATCATGGTATTTATTTTCTTTATGCTATGGAATTCACATAATGAGGTAAGAAAGTGATTATTAAATTCACCACCCGAGTCTGAGATTATCATGTGTGGAATTCCATGTTTACAAATGTAACACTCGTAAAACTTCCTAGCGCATTCAATCGCAGTTTTAGTTTTAAGCGCTATTAGTTCTGTATATTGAGTTAAAGCATCTATAATTACTAAGAGGTGCTTATTTCCTCTGTCTGACTCGTAAAATCCTGTTAACAAATCTAAATGTATTCTTTCAAAGGGTTGATTGGGCACGGGATAAGCCCCTAGGCTGACAGGTGTTTTCGTATGCCCTTTGTTTTCCTGACATATGTGACAATTAGCTATGTGTCTTTTTATATCTGTAAGCATCGTATGCCAATAAAACAATGATTTGGCTTTCTGTGACATTAATGAGAACCCCGGGTGTCCATGTAATGGATTTGAATGCAACCAATTCAGGACAGTGGAAATAAGTGAGATTGGTACTACTACCTGGTCGTTAGTTACATGTGGTGTATTGCGGGTTTTCCTTGTCACAGTCCTACACAGAATATTATCTTTGATTATATATTTCTGCTGCTTATACTTTATATATCCCTTTTCCTTATGATTGCCTTTCAAAGCATTTATAATTGTTTCTATTTTCTGATCTTTTCTTTGCTCAGTCTGTAATAATTCAGCGCTCCAGCCTAAATCTTCTTGTTCAGATATCGTTTTAACAATAAGCATGGATGTTGATATATCTATTAATTCAGCTAAAGGCTCCGTACAAGATGACACGGTGTTGCGTGATAATGCATCCGCAATGATATTTGCTTTCCCAGGTAAATACCCGATTCTTGGGCCAAAATCTTGAATGATCAAATGCCACCGAGTTCGTTTAGGGCTCTGGTTGAAACCTTTAAAGAACTCGGTTAGTGGTTTATGGTCAGTAAGAACCTTAACGGGATAACCGTAAATTATGAACTTAAAATGCGCTAGTGAATTAACAATAGCTAGCCCTTCCTTGTCTATTACTGCATACTTACTTTCGGAAGTTCTCAATTTTCGAGAATAAAAAGCTATCGGGAAAAATTGTTTATCATATTGCTGAAGCAATACCCCTCCTACTCCCAAGTCTGAGGCGTCTGTTGCAATGAAGAATTCCTTACCGAAGTCAGGAAATTTTAAGATAGGAGAACTACACAGTTCATCTTTCAAGGTATTAAACGCCTGTTGATGATGCTCAGACCATATGAAATCTACGCCCTTCTTCGTAAGATCAGTTAAAGGATTTGCTATTATTGAATAGTTGCGTATAAAACACCTGTAATATCCACTACAACCCAGAAATTGCTGTATTCCCTTGACATTAGTGGGTATGGGAAAATTACGTATAGCCGACACCTTATCATGGACTACTTTAAGACCTTGGCTTGACACCATGAAACCCAAATATATTAGTTCTGTTTTGAAAAATTCACACTTACTAATCTTTACCCTTAAGATATGTTGTCTTAATCACTGTAGTACTAATTCTAACTTACGTAGATGTTCTTCTAAGGGTTTGGAAAAGATTACAAGATCATCCATATAGGCATGCAATATATCCCCTAACAAGTCTCCAAACACTATGTTAATCATTCTTGTAAATGTTATAGGAGCACAACGTAAACCAAAAGACATCCGTAAAAACTCATAATGTCCCCTGGCTGTGCTGAAGGCTGTGTATGGGATACTATCTTCTTCTAATGATATCTGGTGAAAGCCTTTAAGTAAGTCCAAACTGGTAAAATATTTATTCTGACCTAACAAAGACAAAATATCGTCAGTACATGGCACTGGGAATCGATCAGGGATTGTCTCCTCGTTTAGACGACGGAAGTCGACGCAGATACGCTATGTTCGATCTTTTTTCGGTACAACTATTAATGGAAAATTATAAGGGCTGTTTGATTTCCTAATGACTCCTTCTTCTAGCATTTTACCTACTTCATCATTTATTTCATTCTGAAATTTCATAGGGAGTCTGTACGAGGGTACATAGATAATTTTCTGCTTGTCCTTTAACCTTATTTGATGCTCGATCACATCTGTTTTTCCTAAGGATCCATCCGTAGTGGAAAAAACATCATGATATTTAGTTAAAGGTCCAAAAATTTTCTGCTGAATATCTTCGTCTTGAATGTCTTTATTGATTTTATTTTTAATAGATTGCAAAAGGGATTCATCCGCAACTGATTGAGAGTGATTGATTTCAGCAACGGTAAGAATACGATGTTTATAAACTTCTACATCCAACATATGTTGATTTTTGTGAATTACTAAAGTGTTATTTAAATGATTACAGACTTCAATATTACATTGTTGATGTGAGCCTACTGTATAAATAGCTTGTGTGACAGACAATCCGTTAGTTTTCAAAGTGTCGGATAGGATTAATATTTCAGATCCCGGTAATGTTTTCTTTATTTGCACTATTAAATTTGAAGGTACGTTTGGCTCGATAGATTGCGTGCAAGATGATATTACGGGTGAACGAGAATTCTGCTGGGTCGCGTATATTATTTCTTTATTAGTGAGACAAGTTATTGGTTCTTCAACGTACGTTACGGTTACATTTGTCGTCTCCTTTTTATCCAAAACTGATTTTAAGGTATTAGAAGACTTATAGAATTTCCCTTTGATATATACGTCGTGCTTGGCAGGGGCTAAGATAATGTTTTGATTTCCCATAGAAGGGTATCCTATAATTACATCTTGATACATATCAATGTTTTGTACAACAACAAATGTATCGGCAAACGTGCGTTTACCAACTTTGAATTGAACATGAGTTATGCCTATGACATTTAATTCATTATTTCCTATACCCGAGAGTCTAACTCCGGATTTTTCAATCGGAAAGTTCGAAAACAACTAATGATGTGTCCTCAAATCCATGATATTACGTGGACTACCAGAGTCAAAAAATAACGTAAAGGATTTGTGTTCTAAATTTACAGCATATAAGGTTGGTCGTAACTCATTTTGGCTTATTATTGTATGAATTCGTTGCAAATCTACGGGAGCATGCACTGTTTTACTTAATTCGGCCGTGTGTTTCATAGGAAAATCTATTGCCTCACAATTATCTGATAAAACATTAAATTGATTATTCAATACTATTGATGTTGACATGAATGACCTTTACCCAACATCACTCTCTTCCCCACTGGAGTTAACTATGTGGTATTTGCTTTGTTCTGCACATTCTGAAAATTAGTCTGACCTTGCGATGTCTGGTTTGACGACCCAGGCTCAGCGATATTCGAAGAAGTGTTTGTTTGCTTCGGACTCTGAACTGCATTGACATTTGGTTGTTTCTTCTTATTGTTAAAATGAGGATTTTTCTTTTTATTTCCATATGGAACTGACTGTGGAATTGACTGTGTATTTCTGGGATTCTGTTGTGTCTTACGCGAGTAACATTGATTGTATGAATGTGTCGAACTATTATGTATCGAGCAGAATTTAGTTCTGCAGTCCGTGCTTAAGTGACCTTGACGTTTGCAATTATAACACGTCTTTCCCGCTACTTGACTATTATTAACTACGTTCACTGTTTGTGGCTGTTTCATTCTTTGCAAAAACTTGAGTTAACACGGGATCGAGATCTGGACACTTAGCCATGTGTTTTTTTATCTGTTATTATACATCCAATTCCGTACTTGCAGGCGTTAACTTTTTATCAAAACACCGCGCTAAAGCTTCAGGCAACATAAGTGTCATGCAAGTTAAATACATTAATCGTAAAAAGTATTTCAAGGAGATGTTATCTCTAGTAACCCAAGTGGAATTACCTAAAATATCCTGATATTCATTAAGCCTATCAGCTATGAGAGCTGCTCTCTCAATAACATTAAGCCGATTCATAGTGGCTTGTTTAAGTGTATTTCTTAACGTTAATACTACATCCAAGGCTTCTTCACCCCCATAGACCGCGCGTAACCTAACTTTGAAATCATCCCAGGTAACTGCTTCTTGAAATGAAACACCTCTTAAATACGCACTCGCATCCCCTTAGAAAAATCTATAAAACTTTTAGCTTCTTGTAATTGTACAAAAGGGTCTACGATTTGTTTGACATTTAAATGGGCATCGACAGATGAAATCCATGACTCCACATTTTGAGGCAAGAACCCATTAACTCGACCCTGAAAAGGAAGGATTGCAGACCTGGCATTTACAAGCGTCACAATTGGGAGAGGATTAATCTGTCCTACGCCACTAGGTTCATGGGTGGGGTTCACAGGGGGCGTCATGACTGCTGTATTTCTTTTCCTATCTCTTCGACCCCTTGCAATTCTATCAAAATATCTATATGAATACAGACGTCCACTGCGTAAACGCATGATTACCCACTGACAAAGATTATAACAAAATTCCCCAAAACAATGTTACCAATCCCAAGACATTTCTCGAGAATCTCTGAAAGAAAACGGAACACAAAGATATTTCCTGTAAATTTCTGAAAGAAAAAGGAATTAGCACAAAGAGAGAAAAAATTCTAGATGAGAATTCGGAGTTAAACACAGTTTCCTTTAATGAAAGGAAAATAAAAGATTAGCAAACCACTCACCCCAGTAATAATTGACTAACAACTCGTGATAACTACACTTCACTGCCCAAACTGAAATGAATTTGAAAATTGTACTTAGCTTATATATGGTTCTGTGTGATGTCGTCACATCCTCTCTCTCTCTCTTGATGTTTGTTAGCGATGTATCGTCCGAGTTTCCGTTGAATGTAGTGCTTCCTGGATATGTTTTGTAACCGTTGAACGTCAGTCCTTGGGTTTCCTAGGATGTTGATTGAAGATCCAGTTCATCAGTTTGTATGTATAACATTCATCAAATGTTGGAGACTTCGACGGACTATGTTACTTAGTCAAAATTGTAGATTCATTAACGTTGATTTCTTGAAGATCTTTCTCTGGTTTTTACAGCTTTATTTTTGATTTCTTGAAGATCTTCCTCTAATTCTTAGAGTATTATTATTATTAATTTCTTGAAGATCTTTCTCTGGTTCTTAGAGTTTAAGCGCTGCCACCATTTATTAGTGTGCTACTGTTATGAGCACACATTGAGTATGTGTTGTTTGAGATGTTAAGTCTTAAAATAAAGTTCATCTCTGTAACTTTAAAATTGTTTATTCTCTAAAAACAACAGTGTTAAACATCTCCATCACAGGAGTGTAGCTGGTTTGGTCGGATGACCAATTCAGGTGAAGTATAGATATGAACTGCCTAAATTATCGATATCACAGATATCGTATGCTTAGTTGCCTCAGCATTTAAACACAATATGGAAACTTTACATTCTTTCTCGGAAGACACCTGCATCCGGTCACGACACAATCTTTCACACGGTATGCATTGGTGTTGACGTTTCAGAAAAATGTTACATTGCCGAGGGATGCAAAGTACATCCTGTTATAATTTTATATGACTACAGCAAATCTCACGCTAGCATCTTCATCCACAATGACATATTACGTCATGTGTTTTAAACATGTAATAATTAACTATTTCATTTATTACATATATATATATATATATATATATATATATATATATAGTATATATATATATATATATATATATATATATATATATATATATATATATATATATATATATAGTACATATACAGCATATATATACATATATATATATATATATATATATATATATATATATATATATATATATATATATATATATATATATATATACATATATATATATATATATATATATATATATATATATATATATATATATATATATATATATATATATATATATATATATATATATATATAAGTTAGCAATATACTCCCTCACCCTGCTCGTAACCTACTTCAGTTGACTATCGTGTACGGTCTATAATATACTGTTCAAAACAACTGAATGATTTGGATACTTCCCGAAAAGGATTGATGTCTGATATCTTTGTGTGGGAGATGATTCGTATTGGAGTTATGACAGCGATCTTTGATATACGAAAAAACAGACATACTTAACACAGACATGATGATTTGGATCCACGGAACAAAATGTCTATCTAACTTATGGTACTATTTTCACTGTTTTTTATTTCATTACACTTCATTATTTGTTGTTTTTTATAATTCTTGTTAATCATCTGAAAATATTCTTTCTCAGCGAGCATACCACGCTACTTATCAATCCCTCTATCCCAAGTAAGGTAAGATATTTAATTTTTTTTTGTTCTTTATATCAGTAGTTTCCTATTTTCTTTTCTGTTCCTTCGATTATTTTTTATCTTCTCTGATCAGAGATTGCTGTCTTGAGTATGGAACTTCATATTTTCTGCATATTCAAAACTGCTATATCAATTTAACAGAATCTTGCCCTAATGCATCGTTGAGTGAAGGG
>NC_090735.1:26225901-26240901 GCF_036898095.1 Palaemon carinicauda
ATATATATATATATATATATATATGTATATATATATATATATATATATGTATGTGTATGTGTATATGTATGTATATATGTATATATATTTGTAATTTTGTGTATGTTTTGCTTATGTATTTATATAGATAAGGCTACCGCATTGACATATAAATAACTGTAATGAAAGTAAAATAAGAAGAAAACAAGAATATACCCGCCACTAGAAATGACCCTTTTTAGCAGGTGTCTAACGAGCTTTCGGACTCCGCCTACGCACACCTGAGTCAAGCCCAGGTAGCGGGTAAGGGAGTGTCATTGTTCTCTAAATCTCTATATGTATGTTCGTACTTTTGCTTTCCCTATAAAATGTAAGAAACCTCTCTCAATAAATCAGTCCTCTGAGGAAGTATCACGAAACTAGTCAGGACTCAAGTGTATATTTTGTATTTTCATTTTCCCTGTGGTTCTTCTGCATATATATATATATATATATATATATATATATATATATATATATATATATATATATATATATATATATATATATATATATATATATATTTATGCGTATTTCTATATATATATATATATATATATATATATATATATATATATATATTTATGCGTATATATATATATATATATATATATATATATATATATATATATATATATATATATATTTATGCGTATATATATATATATATATATATATATATATATATATATATATATATATATATATATATATTTATGCGTATATATATATATATATATATATATATATATATATATATATATATATATATATATATATATATATATATATATATATTTATGCGTATATATATATATATATATATATATATATATATATATATATATATATATATATATATATATATATATATATATATATATATATATATATATATATATATATATATATATATATATATATATATATATATATATATATATATATATATATATATATATATATATATATTTATGCGTATATATATATATATATATATATATATATATATATATTTATGCGTATATATATATATATATATATATATATATATATATATATATACAATATGTTATATATATATATATATATATATATATATATTTATGCGTATATATAACGGATTTTGAGCGAAGCGAAAAATCTATTTTTGGGTGAGATGGCCATGTCGTCCTGATGGAAGTTCCTATAGGGTAGCTTCCTAGGGTATATTACAACTACGGCGATATTCCCAGAGAATTTACCTTAAGGTACCAGAATTCTAACTCCTGGAGCGAATATCCCTCCTGAAAGGGATATCGCGACATATCAGAGGACGTATTCTTGACACGCCACATGGCAATCTGCATCCTGGACAGACATTTCGTCTCGTAGGAGGCAATTGGCAAGAAACGAATTCGGGAAAGAAAAAGGGGGAGCCGCTCCCAAGGCTCCCTATCATCAGATTCGTATGCGCGCCTGGCGCCAATCCTGGCGCCATCTGTATTCCTTTTTGCGTAGCTTAACAACTCGGTGTTTTTTCCTGTGTTTCTCGCAAATCTTGGATTTATTCTACTTTTCATGGCTTCTCCGTCTTCGTCGGCCTCTGATAAGTTGAGTATAATGTCTTCTATGTATAAATGTAGGCTCTTGGTAAATTTTTGAGTGATTAATAGGATTAATCTTTGATACAAGAGCCGTAGCCTACCGGAGGCGTCCTGGACGCTGTCGCTCGCTAGGTATAAGTTTAGTTAGTCAGAGCGACATTCCCGGTTGTTTTGCTTTAATAAATTTTAGCTATTTAGCATTACATAGGATTTCCTTCGTGCTTAGTATTATTTTGGCGAAGTATTCGCCATTCTGGCTTACGCTAGGTCATGTAGCCTAGTCGTTTGGTCCTAGTACTTCATGCATGATTTTGGTTTTTCCGAGTGTAATAAAAATTTTATTGAAGCTTTAGGCTATGTTTTATACATTTAAGATTGTGTGGAATATTTCCAAGATAGTATACGAGTGAGTTTCGGTGATTTAGGTAATCGATTCTCTTGGTGCCTAGGCTAAGTTGCTTATGGAGCCTTAGTATACTTTCTCATACTCCCCGGTTGCTTTCTTTTCTTCGGAGAAGGTATGCAATCCCTTTCCCTCTGTTTAAGCCTTGGGCTTATCCCTAAGTGGTTTTTTCCGAATTTATTTTCGATAAAACTATACTGGGGTGTTACTGTACCTTCCTGTTCCAGTAAGTCTGGTTCAAAGAGGGACAGAACAACAGAGTTTTTTACTCTGAGTCTGTGTTTGTCTGGCTTGGGGTAGAGTCTCCCTCGCTGGCCTGACACAGACAAAGGGGGCTTAGCCTCCTTAGGTCACTACCGAAGGTTTCTGTAGATATGATTCCTTCTTTTGTGATCTACCAGACTAGTCCTTGTTGCTGTTTTTTTTTGGAAAATACGAAAATAATCGTCTACCCTGCAAATACAAAATTTTACTCAGAGTCTATTTCATTGCTCACTATAAAAATAAATATTTTCATTTGAACAATATATGGATTAGGATCATCCTTACGTATCTTCTATATTTTTATAGATCTCTGGATTATGAGTTAGGAATTAAAACCATTATCCAACGTATAGAATATAATGATTAAATGTATTTGTTTTTCAGTTCGAGATTTCCTGGATATATTCTTGCATTTGTGAATCTAAAACAAATTTTAAAATCTTTGTGAATCCTTATTCGTATCTATATCTAGCTTTGATTTTGGCTGACCATTGCAAGCATTCATAACCATAACAAATATAGATCTTATATAAATACTTTTACTTAATCTTTCGCTTTATTTTAATATAGAAATATTACAGGTAAAAATAGAGTATCAATACTACTGTTATTTTGAATTTAAAGATTATTACCATTGCCCCGATTTAGAATTCAGAGAATATCTTAACATTTCTTTGCACGTAAACAATATATATTTAACGTGAATGACCAAGAATCAAAAACATTTGATTACAATGGAAGACCAATGTTCGGATGACCTATATTGTCGTGGCGTCTGTTTATATAAAACTAATCAATGGAGCCACATTCATTTATATATATAAAAATGTATGCGAGTATAATAGCTGTAGTTTGAGCCAACATTGTATTTGGACTTATTGATTTTTTTTAATTAAATGGTGATGGATATAATTTCCTTGCTGAAAAAGTTGTTGTT
Organism: Palaemon carinicauda; assembly: GCF_036898095.1. NCBI lineage: Eukaryota > Metazoa > Arthropoda > Malacostraca > Decapoda > Palaemonidae > Palaemon > Palaemon carinicauda. The sequence goes on from NC_090735.1 coordinate 26,229,110, forward strand.
GACTTTAATGTAAAGAACAATAATAAATAAAGTCGTTTCTTCTCCACAGCAGGACAACGTCCTCAGACATGTACTTGTTCATATCTTGGATTTGGCCATTTCATCACCACGATGGCCATAGCGATTGGTGATGGCGGGAGGCTTTAGTCAGATCGCTCCCAACAACAAACTAACCTAGTATGGATAGCCCTGACTACTACAACTTTGTCGATCATGGTAATACAAGAAAGATTCCATGTAGATATAATAGCAGACATGTTATTAGCAAAGGATGTCTAAATAATGTCCAAATGATGTTTATTTTATTATTATTATTATTATTATTATTATTATTATTATTATTATTATTATTATTATTATTATTATTAGCTAAGCTACACCCTAGTTGGAAAAGCAAGGTGCTATAAGTCCAAGGATTCCAACAGGGAAAAATAGTTCAGCCAGGAAAGGAAATATTGAAATAAATAAACGATATGAGAAATGATTAACAACTTATAAAATATTTTAAAAAAAGGAGCAACATCAAAACAGATATTCCATATAAAAACAATAAAAAGACTTATATCAGCCTGTTCAACATAAAAACATTTGCTTCAAGTTTGAACTACTTGAATTAATAGTCCAATAGATTTTATTAGTATATTAAAAAAAACGCTTCTTTTAGAAATAAATCCCTAAAAGGTATAAAAATCACTATTCAGTGAAAAAACGTTTTCATAAGATAAATGGATATTACGAAACAAAGTACCTCACGTAATGGATTAAAATGACAGATGTGTTTACGCTTTGGGACGCTGCAAATCCTTAGCTCAAGGCTACACAAACACAACAATACAATAGGGAAGGTTACGTTTTCATCAAAGGCTTTGGTGTTGTTTTCTGTCTAACGTGGCTTTATTATGTCACAGAAGCCGTATTAAAATTGAGTCTAGAGCGTAAGTCTTTTTGATAATAGCATCGATCACATTATTTATGTCATCATCTTCATCATTATTTCCTCCTTTGTCAATGGACGCAAACAGCCTCCGTCTCTATCTTAAGCTGTTAAATCAATACTACTCCCATTCACCATCTCCTACTTCACGATAACATTATCATCATCCTCATCATCATCATCATCATCATTTCATCCTTTATCAATTGACGCAAAAGGCCTCGGTTACATTTCGCCAGTTGTCTTTACAGTATCTTGAGCTTTTAAATCAATACTACTCCCATTCACCATCTCCTACTTTACGATATCATCATCATCATCATCATCATAATTTCAGCCTTTATCAATTGACGCAAAGGGCCTCGGTTACATTTCGCCAGTTGTCTTTACAGTATCTTGAGCTTTTAAATCAATACTACTCCCATTCACCATCTCCTACTTCACGATATCATCATCATCATCATCATCATCATCATCATAATTTCATCCTTTATCAATTGACGCAAAGGGCCTCGGTTACATTTCGCCAGTTGTCTTTACAGTATCTTGAGCTTTTAAATCAATACTACTCCCATTCACCATCTCCTACTTTACGATATCATCATCATCATCATCATCATAATTTCAGCCTTTATCAATTGACGCAAAGGGCCTCGGTTACATTTCGCCAATTGTCTTTACAGTATATTGAGCTTTTAAATCAATACTACTCCCATTCACCATCTCCTACTTTACGATATCATCATCATCATCATCATCATAATTTCAGCCTTTATCAATTGACGCAAAGGGCCTCGGTTACATTTCGCCAGTTGTCTTTACAGTATCTTGAGCTTTTAAATCAATACTACTCCCATTCACCAGCTCTTATTTCACATCATCATCATCTCCTCCTTCTATGTTAATTGACGCAAAGGACCTCGGTTAGATTTCGCCAGTCGTCTCCATCTTAACCCTTTAAATCAATGCTTCTCAAATTCAACATCACCTACTTGACCCTTCATAGTCCTCAGCCATGTAGTTCTGGGTCTTTCAACTCTTCCCAGTCAAAATTTTGTTGAACTAATCTCGCTTGACGAGTGATGATTTAAATAACGATGTTTTATGTACCGTTGTTGTCTGCTATTCCAGTAATTTGGATTAAACTATTTTGTTTTTATTTAAAAGAATAAAAATATATCTCTATCTTCAGCGGCATATTTGTTTTTATGAATATTTCTTTCGATTAAACATCCAAAGAATGTAATAGATGTCATCATGATTCTTCAGCATATATGTAAGAAGTTGAACTTTCATAAGAAAGAAAAAAATAAAGAAATTCTTGTTTAATAATTCACAGTGAATGATAATGCTTTCGTTTAAAATAGGAATGAATAAATAACCAGAAGGGCACTCAGTTGAGCGCAGACCTCCACGCTGCTGCAGCTTATTTCTCGACCTTTTGCTCGGCCTTGACTCTGACCTTTGACCTTAGCATGTATTAATTGGCGTGGATTTTCATACACACTAATATGAATCAAGCTTGAAGTCTCTGTGACAACAGTGTCCAAACTTATGACTGATTACGTGAATTGGACATTATGTTTGACCGTGACCTTGACTTTTGACCTTGACCTTAAAAAATTTAATAATTTCCAGCTTTTTACATAACAGTTAATTTTAGGAAGTTTCATTACTCAATGATTACAATTGTGGCCAGGAAGCTGTTCACAAACACACGTACACAAACAGGGCCGAAAACATAACCTCCTTCCAATTTCGTTGGTGGAGGTAAAAATCATTATCAAGATATTTAATAAAAAAAAAAAAAAAACGTTAAATAAGAGTTCAACATAATGCAATTGTGGTGTGATAACCCAGATTTTGATTGTTTATTTTTGTAATTGGATTCCATAGTAGTGGAATATTGTCTTCCAATCGCCTATTTACTTTTTGTTATGACTTCAAAAGAAACTATTACACTCATAAAATAATGATAATTTTAATAACATTAATAATAATTTTAATAATTCTAATAATAATAATGAATTCAATAGTAATGATGATAATTTTAATAATGATACTAATTTGAACAATTTTAAAAACGGCCCATTCAATATATTAATTTGGCATTTTATCACGATGTAAAACACCTAGCTGATAAGTGTAATTCTAGTTTTATCAATTGACTTATCTCATTCGCAAAACGACATGAAGATAAGTTCAATGTGAACAAAGTCAAAGCAATTTGTAAAAGCAAAACCTTTGATAGTTACTAGGATAGGAAATTATACGTGACTGTAGAGCTGAATGAATTGCAATAAGAGAATAAAATAAGAATTACGATAATGAATGAGAAACATGGGCAGGATAAGTATTCACCAAGAAAAATTTTCCTAAGAGGGTTTGTAACAAATGGTATGAAGAACAACATAACATAATTAATCAAGACTTCTTAAATAAATGGATTCCAGAGCAATAATTCTGATTAGTACATCATAATAAAAGCCACCTTGAGAGAGAGAGAGAGAGAGAGAGAGAGAGAGAGAGAGAGAGAGAGAGAGAGAGAGAGAGAGAGAGAGAGAGAGAGTTGGAAATGTATATAACTCATTCCATGCTCTTTCAAAATTCAAGTTTTTCGATATTCGATGGGAATCTTATTCTCAGTCATACTGCTATATAATTTGTGCGATGACAAGAATCTGAATTATTATGTTTTTGTCCGTGGCTTGAAAACGGCCTCAGCACTACTTTGGAATTGAAATGGGTTTTCTGCTCAAATACTTTGGAATTATTATTATTATTATTATTATTTTTATTATTATAAACCCAGGGGTCCCAACAGGGAAAATAGCCCAGTGAGGAAAGGAAACAAGGAGAAAAATATTTTTAAGAACAGTAACATCATTGAAATAAATAATTCCTATATAAACTGCAAAAACTTTAACAAAAACAAGAGGAAGCGAAATTAAATAGAAGTGTGCCCGATTATACCCTCAAGCAAGAGAACTCTAACTCAAGACAGTGGAAGACCATGGTACAGAGGCAATGGCACTACTCAAGACTAGAAAACAATGGTTTGATTTTGGAGTGTATTTCTCCTAGAAGAGCTGCTTACTGTGACGGGCCGAGAGAAGGTTGTGACTCAAAGACAGGATGGAGGCAACTGAGTGAGTTTATTATAGAACACTCTTCTTTATATACAAAAGCTCAAGGCAACAGGAAATTTCATGTTCAAAATCAACACCGTTACCATTGAGAAAAACAGACATGTTTTTTCAGGTTCTTTTTAGTGCGAGGGCAAAATGAAGTATGTACGACCGTGTGACACACGGTTGGTACATGGCTCCCCCTCTAAAAATTACATACTGTACATGTTAAATATGGCACCCTGAATCTGGAGTGGTAGTAGCAAAAACTGCGCCGATTAGCGGCAGTGAGTGGCTGTAGAAGTCGTTGGTTGGGGCGCGAACGAATGGTGGATGATGGGTGGCTTTGTTGCCGCTCCGGCTCGTCACGGGGTAGGCGTGTGTCCTACGGCATTCATAGGCGTGTTTGTCCTACGGAATTCATAGGCGTGTCCTACGGCATTCATAGGCCTACGACACTCATAGACGTGTGTGTCCTACGGGATTCATAGGCGTGTGTGTCCTACGGCATTCACATCAGCTTAGGTTGAAGTTGAATAGGTGTCCTCTTCGTCACGAGTGGAGGCGTTGATGGAGGTTTTGAAGGTCATGAAGTGGCTGTCCATAAGGGTGTCGGCTTTGGTCATCAAGTCCTTTATTGGTAAACTATCGACATCGGGTATGGCAGCGCGTACAGGTTTGGGTAAACGGCTTACCCAAAGGGCACGAAGTAGGTTCACCTCACGAGGAGAGCCGTGTGCAGCAGGTTGCAGGCGAGTGATACTGGTCATTTCCCTGAGGGTGAGCGAAGCCCTTTGGTCCCCCAACGGTTGTTGAGAGAGTTGAAAAAGCTTTGCTATACGGGCGGCTGGCGACGGTGAGTACTGCTGCAGAAGGTATGCTTTGAGGGCGTCATAGTAACGGTGAGGGGGGGGGGGGGGAAACGAGTCACTCCGGGGTCACCAATGTGATGGGCAGAGAGAAGGTTGTGACTCAAAGACAGGATGGAAGCAACTGAGTGAGTTTATTATAGAACACTCTTCTTTATATACAAAAGCTCAAGGCAAGAGGAAATTTCATGTTCAAAAGCAACACCGTTACCATTGAGAAAAACAGACATGTTTTTTCAGGTTCTTTTTAGTGCGAGGGGAGAGCGAAGATACAAGCACAAAATGAACTATGTACGATCGTGTGACACACGGTTGGTACATTACCATAACTAAAGAGTCTCTTCTACCCTTTCCAAGAGGAAAATAGCCACTGAACAATCACAGTGCAGTAGCTAACCCCTTGGGTGAAGAAGAAATGTTAGGTAATTTCAGTGTTGTCAGGTGTATGAGGACAGAGAAGAATCTGTAAAGGATAGACAAAACTATTCGGTGTATGTGTAGGCAAAGGGAAAGTGAACCGCAACCAGGGAGAAGGATCCAATGTAGTACTGTCTGACCAGTCAAATGACCTCATATCTCACTATTGAAGTTGGTTGTCTGCATTAATACTTTTGAATTTAAGTGGGTTGTCTGCTCAAATACTTTGGAATTGAAGTTGGTTGCCTGCTCTAATACTTTGGAATTGAAGTGGGTTGTCTGCTCAAATACTTTGGAATTGAAGTTGGGTGTCTGTTCTAATACTTTGGAATTGAAATGGGTTGTCTGCTTTAATACTTTGGAATTGAATTGGGTTGTCTGCTCCAATACTTTGGAATTGAAGTGTGTTGTCTGCTCCAATTCCTTAAAATTTAAGTGGCTTTATGCTCTAATACTTTGGAATTGAAGTGGGTTGTCTACTCCAATACTTTGTAATTAAAGTGGGTTGTCTTCTCTAATACTTTGGAATTGAAGTGGGCTGTCTGCTCCAATACTTTGGAATTGGAGTGGGTTGTCCGCTCTAATACTTTGGAATTGAAGTGGGTTGTCTGCTCAAATACTTTGGAATTGAAGTTGGATGTTTGCTCTAACACTTTGGAATTTGAATGGGTTGTCCTTTCAAATACTTTGGAATTGAAGTGGGTCGTCTGCTCCAATGAAATCCCTGGAGAATAATTATCAATTTAACCCAACCAGGATACTCTAAAAGGTGACTTTAGCTGCAGATAATAACAGACACATTCGGCAAGATCCGAGCATGTAATTAAAGATCCCGGGAAACTCGCTGTCTTTCAGGCGTCTGTCGTATTTGAGAAGTAACTGACGGAAGCGCTTCCCTTGTCAGTTGTACATCATTTGTCAATCGATTTTCGCGACAGAGACACATGAACTTTGCATCTAGTGAAGTTTGGCGCGGAATGGGTAACTTTGAAGGTCTGTCAACCATTGTCCGATGAAATTCCAGCTTGATTTGCATCCACAAAATAAAATAAGAAAGAGTTAATCCTACTTTTTGGAAAAAGAATAGTTAAAGACAATATGGAAGTACTTCCGTTCACATATTTATGTGAATATATATATATATATATATATATATATATATATATATATATATATATATATATATATATATATATATATATATATATATATATATGTATATATATATATATATATATATATATATATATATATAATATATATATATATATATAAGATTCAATGTTGCCATTTTATTCACGAAATTTTATACCAAATACTTTGATACTAAATGCTGATATATATAATGATGTAGCTGTTCTTGGTAGTGTGGCCAAATGACAAAATTAAGGATATAAATGGTTAGAAATGCAATGTGGTTTTGAGTCCTTTGTATGAATACAGATACAAGACGAGGTGCATTAGAAAAATTCTTTTGTAAGAAGAAGAAAGGAAGAGAATAAGGTATGGTGCTGGATATAATGTAATAAAAAGTAGATATAAAACATTGAATTTTGGTGAACAAACCTTATGGCGATCTGGCATTACTTGCGTTTCTGTATAACACCGATATATCAATAGCAAATTATTATTATTATTATTATTATTAATATTATTATTATTATTATTATTAATATTATTATTATTATTATTATTATTATTATTATTATTATTATTATTACTTGCTAAGCCAGAAACGTAGTTGGAAAAGCAGGATGCTATAAGCCCAGCGGCCCCAACAGGGAAAATAGGCTAGTGAGGAAAGGAAAAAAGGAAAAGGAAAATATTTTAAGAACAGTAACAACATTAAAATAATTATTTCCTATATAAACTATAAAAACTTTAAGAAAACAAGAGGAAGAAAAATTGGATGTAATAGTGTGCCCGAGTGTACCCTCAAGCTAGAGAACTCTAACCTAAGACAGTGGAAGACCATGGTACTGAGGCTAGGCCACTCGTAACACAATGAACAGCAATCAAAAGGTCTGCTAATTAGTAATCTTAACACAATGAGAATCCTAAAAAAGGTCCACTCAATTAATGTCTCATAGAGACACAAGAAGTTATATTAATAAAACTTCAAAGAAAGTCACCACCTCTTGTCACACTACTTCATCCTCTTCAGAGAAGTAATGAAGTGACGAGTGAGCGAGTTGCTTTTCTGCTATAATACGTCATTTGTATGTCGCTCATTCAAACGCTCCTCCTTCAAGGCCCCATTCAGAAGACTCTCTCTGAACGAGCCAGGGAATTCTATTTCGTGGTTTATCCTCAAGCATTCCGATTCACAAATGCATTATGCCCAGGGATTTCAGGTTGAACTGAAGGTATTTCCTCTGCTTCCATTTCCAAGAACAGATATGTTCCAACATATCTCCCAAATGTAGAATAGCTTTCATCTCTTTCCTGTTTGTTGGAATTGTGCATATTCAACGTGTAATTGTATGTACAATACATTTATGTTTATATAAACGCATGCATATACATACAGTTTGCGTGTCATCCTCTGTAATATATTTACGAATTTACCTGGTGCTTCTAGGTACGTTTTGATGTTAACTTAATTGCTGACAAAATCAATTTAATTTATGTAACATTTGACCACCAGAACTGAAAATAGAATGTGAAAAGATAGCTTGAAAATGTGATCGTTTACGTAGATATCTACCTAAGGTTAAAATAGAATAAAAATACTGGAAATGATTTCGTTGTGGAACACGCATTAATCCACGTCCAAATATACATATATTTCATTAATTCCTTATTTTTACTCATATAATGCCTCGATGCCCAAGTCTGTTAGGGCAGCAACCTCAGACTAATACAAACACAAACAAAGTCACTCCAACACCTTCTAAAAATATAACAGACACCTCACACGTCTCGAACTGTTGATCTAACCGCGCTAGGACTCCTCGCTGATGGGAGGAAGGACGCTGGTGACTGGTAGAACACATGAACATACGCCACCGGGGTCTAGTGATGTCAGTCAGGGCAGCCTACATGGACCACAGTCTACCCCAAAGCCAAAGCAAAGTCCTTCAATAGAAGGCAACCGTGCTTGTCCATGCAAATGGGATAAATGCACGTTAATAGAATAAGATATCTGCTCATATGATCGGATTTGAATTCCTTCAGGGAATAATAGAAATATATTCTAAATTTAAAGGGCTGTGATGTTATCACTTCAAAAGTTCAAATTTGCAGCGAATATATTTATGCTGAACAGACTGTCATTAGTCTTCTTTTATACTGTAGTTTATGTGTGAAAGATAGATTTTAATGATGTTACTGTTCTTAAAGGGTTTTATTTAAAATTTTCATTACTTCTCATGAAATTTGTTTATTCCCTTAATTTCTTTGCTCACCTGGCTATTTTTCCGTGTTGGAGCCCTTGGACTTAAAGCATCCTGCTTTTCCAACTAGTGTTGTAATAATAATAATAATCATCATCATAATAATAATAGGAAAACCAACCTTTTATTTTCAGAATATTTTGGTATATACTGGTTAACTTACCTAAGTAATGAACACTAGAGCCAATTGAAAAAAATATAAAGGAAATTCTTGGTATGCATTAATTTACCAGAGGCTAACATGAATATTCCATATGTTTACGAAGAAACCAGCCATGTGTGCGGAGGCACCAGTTAGGTATTAACTGATAAGCGAAGTGAATGTAACTGACTTTATTTCCGTTCGTTCGTTCGTTCGTTTAAGAACGCCTTGCCTTATGCAAGACACGGGCTCTTGCGTTGGCAGTCCGTAAGAAAAGAAACTTTATTTCCATAAACAGCGAGCTTCTATAATAACAGTTTCCGTGAAAGAAGGTCACAAAACTTCAAGCATTGATACAAGTACATTCAGGCAGAAACAAGTTATCAGTGCGAGGGGAGAGCGACAATGACAGTATATATATATATATATATATATATATATATATATATATATATATATATATATATATATATATATATATATATATATATATATATATATATATATATATATATATGTATACACGAGCGCGTGATACGTGTGCGGTACACATGCTACATATAACTGGGTTACATACACCACTTTTATATACCTGTATGGTCGTAAGCCTAGAAGTTTTGGAATTGGAGAGGCAAGAAACGGCGAAACTCAAGTTTTGTAGCAGTTGCTACAAAATTAACTTTCCTAAACACAGATTTGTAGTAGGCCACATTGAAGGCAATTCCCAGAAAATAGTTTGGAACGAGAAGTAATGTTATTAGGTTTTTCCTCTGTAGTTTTTCAATTTGGTAGAAACTTGAGATAAAACTCAAAGGTAACAATAGAGAAGGGAGAAGTTTGGAGACTTAGAGGGATTTTCCTTCTCGTGAGAGGGAAAACGGATTTGTTATTCAATTTGAAATAAAAAGGATTTCTTATGTGATTTGCTATTCCAGAAGATCCTCTTTGTGTTTTTAGTTAGAAAAGAGATATTTCGGATGCGAGAGAATGGGGGAGAGGCTTTTATTAACATGATACCAAAAGCTTCAAAATAATAGCGAGAATTGACATCAATATCTTTCTATCTATCTGTCTATCTATCTATCTTTCTATTAATCTTTCTATCTAGCTATCTAAACACACACACATATATATACTGTATATATACATATATATATATATATATATATATATATATATATATATATATATATATATATATATATATATATATATATATATTTATATATATGTATATATATATATATATATATATATATATATATTTGTATATAGATAATATGAATAGATATTTTATATCAAGAATGTATATATATATATATATATATATATATATATATATATATATATATATATATATATATATATATATATATCAATTATATGTACACACACAGACACACATATATCCATGTATATATATAATTATATATATATATATATATATATATATATATATATATATATATATATACAAATACAATAGCAATAAAAAATACAACCGTTTCTTGCCCACTTCACCACAAAGGCCGCAGACATGTTATTATTCATTTCTGTGATTTGGGCAGAGTTTATCATCATGCTGGCCACTGCGAATTGGTAATGGCGGGCAACTTTTATCTGATTGTTCACAGCAAACCAACCTAGTATGCATTTCCCTGACAAGTACAACATTGCTGATCATGGCGATATACAAACCAACCCTTTTATTTAACTCATGGATCTATGTCATATCAAGATATTTTGATACGAATTACTTGGTGAAGATGACAAAACTTTGGAAGCTTTGCGGATTCGCTTCTGTTAAGATGTTTTAAAAATTTTTAATTATGTAACAATTTCCACTTTCGTTGGCATTTGTGGACTATGAAAACACCTTTGTTAGTGTGCACCGTCCAATTTTGTGGAGACTTCTACGTTGTTGTGGATTCCTCTTAGGTATGTAAATTTGATTAAGTCTGTTCATATGTAAAAGAATCGCAAAGTTAATGTTAGGGGAATCCTATCAAATGAATTTCCAGTAAACAGTAGAGTACTCCATGGGAATGTGGTGTCACCTATGTTGTTTATCCTCCTCATGGATTTTGTAATGGATAGAAAAGTTGAGGGTGGCGGAGAAAGATTAGAATGGATTGGTAACTGGAAATTAGTTGAACTTGAGATTGCTGATGACGCTGTCCTTATTAGCAGCTTACCAGAATGCTTGATATATCACATGCGGTTAGGCTCAAAATAAATAGAAGAACGACAGAGATGATGAGAATGGAATATGCAATGGAAGATGAAACATAATTTCAGGAGAAAGGATTAATGAGGTGGAAGCATTTAAATTTTTAGGAACTATGATATCTAATACAGGATCTTTAGAATTGGAGTTTAATGAAAGACTGAAAAGAGGAAATAAAACAATGGCTAGATGAAGTAAAATTTGGAAGCCAAATCACCTGAAATTACATACAAAAAACAGGCTATATATCAGATTAGTGACATCGGTGTTAGTGTATGGGCATGAGTCCGTTTATGGCAATGTAACGATTTCCAACAGATTTTCTAGAGTTGTGAAGAAAACCCTCAGAAGAACATTGGGAGTTAAATGACAGGACAGGATTAGAAATGAAACTATAAGAGAGATTACTCGACTGCCTTATGTGGATGAGATTCTGGTGAGGGGTAGATGGAGATGGTTTGGGCATGCTATTTGCACTCCCCAAGAGAGATTAGTTCACCAAACTTTCAAGTAGGCTCCACAAGGCACTAGAAAAGTTGTAAGACCAGGCCTACATGGCTGAGGACTATGAAATGTGAAGTATGAGACGATGAATTGTGAAGATAGAGACGACTGGTGAAATCTAACCGAGGCCCTTTGCGTCAATAGTCGTACGAGGAGATGGTGGTGATGATGAACAA
>NC_090735.1:26250901-26253348 GCF_036898095.1 Palaemon carinicauda
AGATACTACCGCTTGAGAGTTGTTGGGTCTTTTGACTGGTCAGGCAGTACCATATTGGATACTTCTCTCTGGTTACGGTTCATTTTCCCCTTGCCTACGCACACACATCGAATAGTCTGGCCTATTCTTTACATATTCTCCCCGATCCTCATACACCAGACAACACTATTATTACTAAACAATTTTTCTCTCAGGGGGTTAATTACTGCACTGCAATTGTTCATTGGGTACTTTCCTCTTGGTATGAGTAGAAGAGACTCTTTACCTATGGTAAGCAGCTCTTCTCGTTGAAGGACACTTCAAAATTAAACCATTGTTTTTCTAGTCCTGGGTAGTGGCATAGCCTCTGTACCATTGTCAACCACTGTCTTGGGTTAGAGTTCTCTTGCTTGAGGGTACGCTCGGGCACGCTATTCTGTCTTGTTTCTCTTCCTCTTGTTTTGTTACAGTTTTTATGGTTTATATGTGAAATATTTATTTTGGTGATATTCTGTTTTTGAAATATTTTATCTTAGTTGTTAATTGCTTCTCTTATTTCCTTGTTTCCTTTCCTCGCTGGGCTATTTTCCCCGTTGGAGCCCCTGGGCTTATAGCATCTTGCTTTTCCTTATAGGGTTGTATCTTATCAAATAATAATAATAATAATAATAATAATAATAAGAATATAAAACATGTCTACATATATAAGGAAAAGTCACATTGATTCATTTGGAATTTGATTAAATTGGATAACAAAATATTTATTGCGTCTTTTTACAGAAAAATCCCTCATCGGTGATGAATTTTTCCTCCTCACAAAGAGTATAAAGAAGCAATAATTAGATCATAAATGCAACTTTTGATGTCCTTACTTCCAAGAGACAAGTTGTAATTGCCTTTTCCTCCTAAAGGCGATGTTCGAAGCAACGTAATATTCTCTTCCATATTGCGTATATAACGCCCACAATCTTACAGACTTTAGAGTATCGGCGCTAGGGGGCGTGAACGATGATATATATTGCTAGAAAAATTTAACCGGCATTTTATTTCATTGAATCTGGTGGCTTAAGTAAATTTAGGTTTCAGTTGGTTATTATTATTATTATTATTATTATTACTTGCTAAGCTACAACCCTAGTTGGAAAAGCAGAATGCTATAAGCCCAAGGGCTCCAACTGGGAAAGTAGCCCAGTGAGGAAAGGAAATAAGGAAACACATAAACTATAAGAGACATATTGAACAATTAGAATAGAATATTCTAAAAACTTTAACATTTAAACAAATCTTTCTTATATAAACTATAAAAACTTAAAATAAAACAACAGAAAGAGATAGAATACTTGTGCCTGCTTGTACCCTCATGCAAGAGAACTCTAACCTAAGACAGTGGGAGACCATGGCACAGAGTTTATTGCACTACCCATGACTAGAGAACAATGGTAGCGTGTTCGCCTAGCAATTCACATGACAGCAGATCGATCCCAGCCGGGGACCGTGAGTTCACGCTGTTTACATGAGAGACCACTGTTGTGGTTGGGCACCACAGTGGGAGTGTTGGGCTTGCCCAGATGACGTTCCGGTGAGCATTTATTCTGATGAAACTTGAACTGAAACCAGACATCTTTACATTTCCATTCTATATAAAAAAACTGCAAATTATTGAACCAGCAATTTATATTATTCATAGAATCTGGCAATGTAATAAAATTTAGGTTTCAGTTGGGTACAGTGGCAACGTGTACGCCTAGCATTCGCATGGCAGCAGATCGATCCCAACTCGGGACCGTGAGTTTAAAGTATTTACTTGGGAGACCACTGCTGTGGTTGGCCACCTTAATTCGTGGGTTGGGCTTGCCCGGCTGACGCTCTTGTGAGTATCTATTCTGATGAACCTTGAACTGAAACCAGATGTCTTTACTTTTAAATTCGATAAATAAACTGGGAATTAGGTTAAGTTATCCGGTGCGACGACTCTGAATAGATATCTTGATGAACTTTGCATTTTCCTTTCAGCTTCCAAAATATTTTTCTCGATAAAGACTTGTTATTGTTTTTATTGTTGTTAATGTTTTCAATCTATTTCATTTTAATTGTTCATTACTTTTTATATCGTTTATTTATTTCCTTATTCCCTTTCCTCACCTGGCTATTTTTCCTTGCTGGAGCCCTTGGGCTTATAGCATCTTGCTTTTCCAACTAGGGTTGTAGCTTAGCTAGTAATAATAATAATAATAATAATAATAATAATAATAATAATAATTTGTATATTTTTACTTGCAAACTCTAAAATTCTTAAAGCCTAAATTTTGTATAGGATACTGTTAGTTCATTATGCATTTGGATCTCTAAGGAGTCTCAGAGTCTACTTATTATTATTATTATTATTATTGTTTTTATTATTATTATTATTATTGTTTTTATTATTATTATTATTATTATTATTACTTGCTAAGCTACAACCCTAGTTG
>NC_090735.1:26253848-26256348 GCF_036898095.1 Palaemon carinicauda
TACTGAACTACGAAATCAATGGGAAAATTCCGGTTAGGTAGAGCCTTAAAGGTCACTCTCAATATACTTACCCTTTATATCCCCTTTATAGCTACGTTCAAAATATGGTATGTTTACATATATATTACTGATTTATACAAACAAAGCGTATTTAATTATTTTGTAAAACATTATAAATAACGAACAATTATTGATAAAACTCATTTAAGGATTCAATATGCATTAATTAATCTATAAACAATATGCAAAGAATATATCAGAATGTCTTCAGTACTTTGGGGTCGATGGAAAAAAATATGAAAAACCAAAACCATTGAACAAAATAACTAGAACTCAACAAATTTGAACAACTGACTCTTTCACAATATTCCTTGGTGCCTGTTAAACTTGGTTCTCACTGATGCATTGAATATAAGGAAAACAAAAAATCCTTGCATTAACTCTGATATTTTTATCCCGCACATAACAATTCACATCCTTGATTCCTTTGTGGGTGTTCTTGCATAATTTATCCTTAGGATGACTGTGCAAATTTTGCCTCCACTGCAATTTCATTGCATAAGGGAAATGAAGATGAGAGAGAGAGAGAGAGAGAGAGAGAGAGAGAGAGAGAGAGATTTGTTTGAAATTTTCTGGCATCCTAAAGAGAGAGAGAGAGAGAGAGAGAGAGAGAGAGAGAGATTAGTTTGAAATTTTCTGGCATCCCAAAGAGAGAGAGAGAGAGAGAGAGAGAGAGAGAGAGAGAGAGAGATTGGTTAGAAATTTCCTGGCATCCCAGAGAGAGAGAGAGAGAGAGAGAGAGAGAGAGATTGGTTAGAAATTTTCCTGGCATCCCAGAGAGAGAGAGAGAGAGAGAGAGAGAGAGAGAGAGAGAGAGAGAGAAATTGGTTAGAAATTTTCTGGCATCCCAGAAAGAGAGAGAGAGAGAGAGAGAGAGAGAGAGAGAGATTGGTTAGAAATTTACTGGCATCCCAGAGAGAGAGAGAGAGAGAGAGAGAGAGATTGGTTAGAAATTTACTGGCATCCCAGAGAGAGAGAGAGAGAGAGAGAGAGAGAGAGAGAAATTGGTTAGAAATTTTATGGCATCCCACAGAGAGAGAGAGAGAGAGAGAGAGAGAGAGAGAGAGAGTGTGTCTCTCATGTATCATAGAAATGACGATGATGATAAATTCTACTGTACTTAAACCGTCAGAAAACGAAAGGACCAATTTCCCACGATCCATTTTGAGGACCTCAGAAAAACTAAATGAAAAAAAAACTTTGTTATACTTTACAGCATTGTGAAATCTCCTTTGATTTTATTATTATGGTAAAACACTGCAACATCGAGCTAATAAGTAAAAGCTTGAATCTTTTTAAAGCTTAGATATTTATTTCAAGTAGCGAGTCATATTTTCAGTTATAACATTATTCCTTTAACATCACTGTTCTAATTTATTCATTTTATATAAATGAAAGAAACAGAAACTTTAGTTCATTTAATACGCTAAAATGTGTAATCGTCTACCAGGTAATGTTAGGTAATTGCTTTTACACTCCTTTGCAATAGTTTTGTGGTGCATGTAAAGTTGCATTCATTTAATCATCAACTTGCCTTTGAATAAATTGTGAACGTCGCAAATAAAAGAAGCCTTGAAAAAAACGTTCTATATTATTTACGGCAAAAACATATTATATTTACTGATTTTATTATTTATGCTCAGGCTTCGGTAAATAAATGATATAAATGTATATCATATAATTGGAAATAATTATGCATATTGTAGCCAATTTATTCAAACTTCTGCATTTGGCGTAAGATTCCTGTTTCATTAATACAAGTTAATATGAATATTGCAGCAAATATAGGAACGAGATTAAATTGCACAATGTTGAGAAAAATATGATTGACAAACATATATCTTCGAAATTTAAGTTTTTTGCTCACTTTTGTTCGTAGGTTTTTTTTTTTTTTTTACCTACAGGGTGTCCCAAAATATCGTACTCGCTCGTTGACTTCCAGGTACTCATGCAATTTGTGTCCATGTAGGTTTATTGACATAGATACAATCCCAAGGAGTTAAATTAAATTAAGAAAAAGAAATGTTGCAAAAATTATTATTCAATGTCTTTTAGAATTATCTAATTTTCTATCGCATCCTGCGTGTTTGCAAATGCTCAAACTGGTTTCCATTATTTTCCAAACCAAGATAGTAACGTACAGCGACAATCGATGATTAGAAAAATGAAATCCAAAAACAATGTCCTGCAGTTCCTAATGAAATGTTTGGCAATGTTGTCGAATTCATTGTTGAATCCACACACACACACACACACATATATATATATATATATATATATATATGCATTCGTAATACCGTCCACAATCCCTTTCTGTCGATTTTATTATAAGCTTTTCTCAAGTGCATCCCGGTATGCTTAGAATGCAAAATTTTCCTTCACTTTCGTACATCTCACACAACTATCACACAACAAACGCCTGGTCAGCGTACCCTTTATT
>NC_090735.1:26263848-26266348 GCF_036898095.1 Palaemon carinicauda
ATATATATATATATATATATATATATATATATATATATATGTGTGTGTGTGTGTGTGTGTGTGTGTGTGTGTGTGTGTGTGTGTAGTTTATGTAAGCCTGTATGAGTGTGTACGTGTGTACGGTCATATATCAACAGATATCTTGATAAGTAGTTGAAAACACAAATGAATAATCAAAGTAAATTAGATAAATAACAAAATAACAAATAAAGACAGGACGTACTAACAAAATACCAATCCTCTTTGGCATAATCCTTGTTATCCTTATTATCACTCGATAAGCTACAACCCTATTTGGAAAAGCAGGATGCTATAAGCCCAAGGGCTCTAAAAGGCAAAATAGACCAGCGAAGAAAAGAAATAAGGATATAATTCAATGCAATGAATTAACCAAAATTGAAATATTCAAAGAGGTCATGAACTTACCATTAAATTCACTAGCGCTTTCTCGAACGAAGAGAGAATATTGTATTTAAGTGATTGGCAGTTTACGTGTGGATTAGCCCTTTTGAGGTTTCACCTGTCAATTCCAGACTTTCATTTGTATCACACTGCACCGCCAATATGACTATCTTTCGATATTCTAATTGCCTGGCCGCTCTTAACTGACAGGGCGGTTGTGTGGATATGACATATTTGATTAGAATTTCCCCATCAGAGTTTTGTCATGCAAGTCTTCTCTCTTTTACATCTTTGACTTATGAATGGTGCATTGAATTGCTTGTTTCCAGTTATACCAAGTTAAAATAACAGGTATTGATTATAGAACCATTGTGTACCAAATAAGTTTATAATATTTAGCTGGCAAACATTCGGTATGTGTGAATGCTTTGCATTTGTGAGTTCGTGTGGGCACACTTGGAGATAGAGAAATTCACAAATGGTTAAATTGTTCATCATCATCACCATCTCCTCGTACGACTATTGACGCAAAGGGCCTCGGTTAGATTTCGCCAGTCGTCTCTATCTTCACAATTCATCGTCTCATACTTCACATTTCATAGTCCTCAGCCATGTAGGCCTGGTCTTACAAATTTTCTAGTGCCTTGTGGAGCCCACTTGAAAGTTTGATGAACTAATCTCTCTTGGGGAGTGCAAATAGCATGCCCAAACCATCTCCATCTACCCCTCACCAGAATCTCATCCACATAAGGCAGTCGAGTAATCTCTCTTATAGTTTCATTTCTAATCCTGTCCTGTCATTTAACTCCCAATGTTCTTCTGAGGGTTTTCTTCACAAATCTAGAAAATCTGTTGGAAATTGTTTCATTGCCATAAACGGACTCGTGCCCATACAGTAAAACCGATGTCACTAATCTGACATATAGCCTGTTGTTTATATGTAATTTCAGGCGATTTGGCTTCCAAATTTTACTTCATCTAGCCATTGTTTTATTTCCTCTTTTCAATCTTTCATTAAACTCCAATTCTAAAGATCCTGTATTAGATATCATAGTTCCTAAATATTTAAATGCTTCCACCTCATTAATCCTTTATCCTCAAATTATGTTTCACCTTCCATTGCATATTCCATTCTCATCATCTCTGTCGTTCTTCTATCTATTTTGAGCCTAACCGCATGTGATATGTCAAGCATTCTGGTAAGCTGCTGATAAGGACAGCGTCTTCAGCAATCTCAAGTTCAACTAATTTCCTGATACCAATCCATTCTAATCCTTCTCCGCCACCCTCAACTTTTCTATTCATTACAAAATCCATGAGGAGGATAAACAACATAGGTGACACCACATTCCCATGGAGTACTCTACTGTTTACTGGAAATTCATTTGATAGGATTCCCCTAACATTAACTTTGCGATTGTTATACATATGAACAGACTTAATGAAATTTACATACCCAAGAGGAATCCACAACAACGTAGAAGTCTCCACAAAATTGGACGGTGCACTCTATCAAAGGTGTTTTCACAGACCACAAATGACAACAAAAGATGATATTGTTACATAATTAAAATTTTTTAAAACATCTTAACAGAAGCAAATACGCCAAGCTTCCAAAGTTTTGTCATCTTCACCAAGTAATTATTCGTATCAAAATATCTGGATATGACATAGATCCCCGAGTTAAATGAAAGGGTTGGTTTGTATATCGCCATGATCAGCAAAGCTGTACTTGTCAGGGAAATGCATACTAGGTTGGTTTGCTGTGAACAATCAGATAAAAGTTGCCCGCCATTACCAATTCGCAGTGGCCAGCATGGTGAGAAACTCTGCCCAAACCACAGAAATGAATAATAACATGTCTGAGGCATTTGTGGTGAAGTGGGAAAGAAACGGTTGTATTTTTATTGCAATTGTATTTGTGTGTATATATATATATATATATATATATATATATATATATATATATATATATATATATATATAATCATACATATATACATATACATATATGTGTGTGTCTGTGTGTGTACATATAATTGAGATCTATATATATATATATATATATATATATATATATATATATATATATATATAT
>NC_090735.1:26271348-26276348 GCF_036898095.1 Palaemon carinicauda
TTGTTCTTAATAATATTTTTTTTCCTTGTTTCCTTTCCTCACTGGGCTATTTTCCCTGTTGGGGCCCCTGGGCTTATAACATCCTGCTTTTCCAACTAGGGTTTTATCTTAGCAAGTGATAATAATTATAATAATAATAATAATAATAATAATAATAATAATAATAATTCCAAAGTATTGGAGCAGACAACCCATTTCAATTCCAAAGTAGTGCTGAGGCCGTTTTCAAGCCACGGACAAAAACATAATAATTCAGATTCTTGTCATCGCACAAATTATATGGCAGTATGACTGAGAATAAGATTCCCATCTAATATCGAAAAACTTGAATTTTGAAAGAGCATGAAATGAGTTATACACATTTCCTACGCTCTCTCTCTCTCTTTCTCTCTCTCTCTCTCTCTCTCTCTCTCTCTCTCTCTCTCTCTCTCTCTCTCTCTCTCTCTCTCTCTCGCAAGGTGGATTTTATAATGATGTACTAATCAGAATTATTGCTCTGGAATCCATTTATTCATGAAGACTTGATTAATTATGTAATGTTGTTCTTCATACCATTTGTTACAAACCCTCTTACGAAAATTTATCTTGGAGAATACTTATCCTACACACGTTTCTCATTCATTATCGTAATTATTATTTCATTATCTCTTACTGCAATTCATTCAGCTCTATAGTCACGTATAATTTCCTATCCTAGTAACTATCAAAGGTTTTGCTTTTACAAATTGCTTTGACTTTGTTCACATTGAACTTATCTTCATGTCGTTTTGCGAATGAGATAAGTCAATTGATAAAACTAGAATTACACTTATCAGCTAGGTGTTTTACATCGCGGTAAAATGCCAAATTAATGTATTGAATGAGCCGTTATTAAAATTATTCAAATTAGTATCATTATTAAAATTATTATCATTACTATTGAAATCATTATTATTATTCGAATTATTAAAATCATTATTAATGTTATTAAAATTATAATTATTCTATGAGTGTAATAGTTTCTTTTGAAGTCAGAACCAAAAGTAGATAGGCGATTGGAAGACAATATTCCACACTTATGGAATCCAATTACAAGAATAAACAATCAAAATCTTGGTTATCACGCCACAATTGCATTATGTTGAACTCCTATTTAACGTTTTTTTTTATTATACAGTATATCATGATGACGATTTTTACCTCCGCCAACGAAATTGGAAGGAGGTTATGTTTTCGGCCCTGTTTGTGCGTGTGTGTGTTTGTGAACAGCTTCCTGGCCACAACTGTAATCATTGAGTAATGAAACTTGCAAGGGTTAGCTGTTATGTAAAAAGCTGGAAAAGGTAGACGGAATATTTTGAAAGTTTACTGAATGTTGAGGATAATAGGGAGGCAGATATAATTGCTGTTGCAGGTGTTGAGGTGCCGGTGATGGGATATGAGAATGAGAGAGATATTACAAGAGAGGAAGTGAGGAGAGCACTAGATGAAACGAGAGTAGGAAAAGCATCTGGTATGGATGGTGTGAGAGCTGAGATGTTGAAGGAAGGGGGTGTGACTGTACTTGAATGGTTGGTGAGATTGTTTAATATGTGTTTTGTGTTGTCAATGGTACCAGTAGCTTGGGTTTGTGCGCGTATTGTACCACTATATAAGGGTAAGGGAGATGTGCATGAGTGTTGTAATTCAAAGGGTATTAGTTTGTTGAGCGTGGTGGGAAAAGTGTATGGTAGAGTACTGATTAATAGCATTAAGGATAAAACAGAGAATGCAATCTTTAGAAGTACAGGGTGGTTTTAGAAGAGGTAGAGTTTGTATGAATCAGATTTTTACAGTTAGGCAGATATGCGAGAAATATTTAGCAAAAGGTAAGGAGGTGTATGTTGCGTTTATGGATCTGGAGAAAGTGTATGATAGGGTTGATAGGGAAGCAATGTGGAATGTGATGAGGTTATATGGAATTAGTGGAAGGTTGTTGCAAGCAGTGAAAAGTTTCTACAAAGGTAGTAAAGCATGCGTTAGGATAGAAAATGAAGTGAGCGATTGGTTTCTGGTGAGAGTGGGGCTGAGACAGGTATGTGTGATGTCGCTGTGGTTGTTTAACTCGTATGTTAATGGAGAGGTGAGAGAGGTAAATGCTCAAGTGCTTGGATGAAGATTGAAACTGGTTGACGAGAATTACCATGAATGGGAGGTAAATCAGTTGTTGTTTGCGGATGATACTGTACTGGTTGCAGACGCGGAAGAGAAGCTTGGCCGATTAGTGACAGAATATGGAAGAGTGTGTGAGAGAAGGAAGTTGAGAGTTAATGTGGGTAAGAGTAAGGTTATGAGATGTACGAGAAGGGAAGGTGGTGCGAGGTTGAATGTCATGTTGAATGGAGAGTTACTTGAGGAGGTGGATCAGTTTCAATACTAGGGGTCTGTTGTTGCAGCAAATGGTGGACTGGAAGCAGATGTACATCAGAGAGTGAACGAAGAATGCAAAGTGTTGGGGGCAGTTAAGGGAGTAGTAAAAAATAGATGGTTGGACATGAATGTAAAGAGAGTTCTGTATGAGAAAGTGATTGTACCAAATGTGATGTATGGATCAGAGTTGTGGGGGAATGAAAGTGACGGAGAGACAGACATTGAATGTGTTTGAGATGAAAAGTCTAAGGAGTATGGCTGGTGTATCTCGAGTAGATAGGGTTAGGAACGAAGTAGTGAGGGTGAGAATGGGTGTAAAAAGTGAGTTAGCAGCTAGAATGGATATGAATGTGTTGAGGTGGTTTGCCCATGTTGAGAGAATGGAAAATGGCTGTCTGCTAAAGTAGGTGATGAATGCAAGAGTTGATGGGAGAAGTACAAGAGGAAGGCCAAGGTTTGGGTGGATGGATGGAGTGAAGGAAGCCCTGCTGCTTCCTCAGGTGCCTTGGATGACCGTGGAGTTAGCAGCAGTAGGGGATTCAGTGTTATGAAGCTTCATCTGTGATGCATAACGGGGGAGGGTGGGCTGTGGGACCCCTAGCAGTACCAGCCGGTCTCGGTTGAGTCCCTTGTCAGGCTGGGAGTAACGTAGAGAGGAGAGGTCCCCTTTTTCTGTTTTATTAGTTTGATGTCGGCTACCCCCCAAAATTGGGGGAAGTGCCTTGGTATATGTATGTATGTATTAAATTTTTGAAGGTGAAGGTCAAAAGTCAAGGTCACGGTCAAGCAGAATGTCCAATTCACGTAATCAGTCATAAGTTTGGACACCGTTGTCATAGAGACTTCAAGCTTGATTCTTATTAGAGTGTATGAAAATCCACGCCAAGGTCATGCTAAGGTCAAAGGTCGAAGTCAAGGTCGAGCAAAAGGTAAAAAATAAACTGGAGCAGCAGTGGAGGTCTTCGCTCAACTGAGTGCCCCTCTTAGTGATTTTTTTTTATTCATATTTCAAACGAAAGCATTATCATTCACTCGGAATTATTAAACCAGAATTTTGTTTTATTTTTTCTTTCTTATGAAAGTTCAACTTCTTACATATATGCTGACGAATCATGATGATATCTATTACATTCTTTGGATGTTTAATTGAAAGGAATATTTATTAAAATAAATATGCCGCATAAAAAAAAATCGATATTTAAATCATCACTCCCCAAGCGAGATAGTTCAACAGAATTTTGACTGGGCAGAGTTGAAAGACCCAGAACTACATGACTGAGGACTATGAAGGGTCAAGTAGGTGATGTTGAATTTGAAAAGCATTGATTTAAAGGCTTAAGATAGAGACGACTGGTAAAATCTAACCGAGGCCCTTTGCGTCAATTAACATAGGAGGAGATGATGATGATGATGTGAAATAAGAGCTGGTGAATGGGAGTAGTATTGATTTAAAAGCTCAAGATACTGTAAAGACAGCTGGTGAAATCTAACCGAGGCCCTTTGTGTCAATTGACAAAGGATGAAATTATGATGATGATGATGATGATGATGATGATATCATGAAGTAGGAGATGATGAATGGGAGTAGTATTAATTTAAAAGCTCAAGATAAAAGCAACTGGTGAAATCTAACCTAGGTCCTTTGCGTCAATTGACATAGGAGATGATGATGATGATGATGATGATGATGATGATAATGATGATGATGATGATATCGTGAAGTAGGAGATGGTGAATGGTAGTAGTATTGATTTAAAAGCTCAAGATACTGTAAATACAACTGGCGAAATCTAACCGAGGCCCTTTGCGTCAATTGACAAAGGATGAAATTATGATAATGATGATGATGATGATATCGTGGAGTAGGAGATGGTGAATGGGAGTAGTATTGATTTAAAAGCTCAAGATACAGTCTGAGGCCGTCTGCGTCCATTGACTAAGGAGGAAATTATGATGAAAATGATGACATAAATAATGTGATCGATGCTATTATTAAAAAGAGACTTACGCTCTAAACTCAGTTTTAATACCACTTCTGTGACATAATAAAGCCACGTTAGACAAAAAACAACACCAAAGCCTTTGATGAAAACGTAACCTTCCCTATTGTATTGTTGTGTTTGTGTAGCCTTGAGCTAAGGATTTGTGGCGTCCCAAAGCGTAAACACATCTGTCATTTTAATCCATTACGTAAGGTACTTTGTTTCGTAATATCCATGTATCTTATGAAAACGTTTTTCACTAAATAGTGATTGTTATACCTTTTAGGGATTTATTTCTAAAAGAAAAGTTTTTTTTATAATCTAAGAAAATCTATTAGAGTATATACAACTAAATTCAAGTAGTTCAAACTTGAAGCAAATGTTTTTATGTTGAACAGGCTGACATAAGTCTTTTTATTGTTTTTAAATGGAATATCTGTTTTGATGTTGCGGCTGTTTTTAAAATATTTTATAAATTGTTATTCATTTCTCATATCGTTTATTAATTTCCTTATTTCCTTTCCTCACTGAACTATTTTTCCCTGTTGGAATTCTTGGGCTTATAGCACTTTGCTTTTCCAACTAGGGTTGTAGCTTAGCTAATAATAATAATAATAATAATAATATTAA
>NC_090735.1:26293848-26296348 GCF_036898095.1 Palaemon carinicauda
AATCCACTGAGGCAATATTGCTTGTCAGGAGACTTTTATCAAGGATCTAGATTTATATATTCTCTTTTAAGCCATTAAAGTAACGTTTTTCTTCTTTTATATATTTATTTTTACCATTTAGGTATTTATCACAAACAAGTTTTAGATTGTGCTCAAACCCTTTACTTAGTTCTTTCACTTTTTTACCGATAACTTTTTTATAGTAAGAACAATATAAAATATCTAAAATATTATTCCTTTTATTTTAATGAATTTAATATTTTTAGTAAGATACTGACTATCAGAAAACTGAGCACAGTCGGTGAGCTGAAAGAAAGCTCCTTCGTTTCATGTTCGGATATAAGATTTTCAAAATAGCATGTATTTTCCAGGGAGATCAAGTGAGTGATAGTTTTCTCGTGTATATGTGCGTGTATATATATATATATATATATATATATATATATATATATATATATATATATATATATATATATATATATATATAATGAACATAGGTGGGTCATTTCTAAGCATATATTCTAAATTATTTCCAAAATGAAGTTTATAGTTACAATATGTGAATATAAGACTGGGATATCTGATGTTCCACAGGGTAATGTTTTAAGCCCATTACTTTTCATATTATATACACATACGTGGTTTGGTCATAAAAACAAGTCTGTTGCATATACATATGATGTTTTGCATCAATTCCATCCCTTGAATGAAAACTATTGGCTGCTGAATCCTTCAGAAGAGATCTAGCTAGAATGAATATGGTACTAATTTGAGGAATAAAGCTGGACTTCAACAAAATTCAACGACAATGGATCCTTGACATCTAGATCGGTATTTTACTAGCATCAATTTAGCTTTAAGTAACTAATTTTTAATGTTGAGGAATGGCTTGGGTCTGTCACTTCTTCAATTTAAATGAAATATGCCATATTAAGAAATCCTTTCAACATTTGTAGTGATCAATCCATCGTAAGAAAATATTTTGATACTTTTATTCTGCAACGCTTGGATTTTTCGTCAGCTATTGACTTTAATATTAATTGGTTGGAGGAAAAACTTCCGTCTAATTAATTCCTGATCACTGATCTAGATATAAGTCTCTGGAATCATCGTTCAGTTAGTTTTTTTTTTGTATGTTGCATAAGATTTTTCATAATACTGATCGGCCTTTATATTTAGATCTTCTCTGCATGTGTAATTCAGTACATAATACTAGGTATACATTTAATTCTAACAGTCTTGGCTTTTTTATCATAAGACTCAATACTGCACTATATTTTTAGAAGTTAAATTCCTGATATGACCAGA
Source organism: Palaemon carinicauda (assembly GCF_036898095.1). Taxonomy (NCBI): domain Eukaryota; kingdom Metazoa; phylum Arthropoda; class Malacostraca; order Decapoda; family Palaemonidae; genus Palaemon; species Palaemon carinicauda. The sequence goes on from NC_090735.1 coordinate 26,295,157, forward strand.
AAAGGAATGGTGTTCCAGATCTGGTAGTTGAATCATTGGAACTTCAGAAGTTGAAACTTATTACAACTGTTTTTAATAGATCCAAGATCTCTTTACGAACATACACACACACACACACACACACACACACACACACACACACACACATATATATATATATATATATATATATATATATATATATATATATATATATATATATATATTTATATATATGTATACATATATTACTATGAATATATATATATATATATATATATATATATATATATATATATATATATATATATATATATATATATATAACTAGTACACAAACTTTTTCACACGATAAGGAATCCCAAATCAGAGGGTTGTGTGTGTATATACAGTATATACTGTGTATATATATATATATATATATATATATATATATATATATATATATATATATATATATGTATGTGTATATATATATATATATACATATATATATATATACACACACACACATATATATATATATATATATATATATATATATATATATATATATATAATATATATATATATTGTTACTCACCAGTTAACTGTTGAAATTTTTTGGTGAGACTAATTTTATCTAGGAAAACTGAATATTATTTCCATATCACTTTGAAAGAAATAATTAATCAAATGTAGAAGAGAGTTAATAAGTTATTTACATGTCAAATTAAGTGCAATAAGTGATTAAATATTAGTTTATTACGAAAGGTATCATTTTATAGTGATGTGATTCTTATTTGTTTTGCAGATTTTGGCTAAGCTTAATATGAGTGTTAAGTACATAATATTCACTAATATCATGTACTAGAAGAAAATATGTTATTAAAAACAAAATTCTTGTGACTTAATTTCAGTAAGAAATAACTACCTTTCACCAAATTCGGTATATTTACATATAATCTTAATTAACAAAGATTAAACAACAGAAAATTTATATTGGCCAGATTGACTCTGGCATATACAGTACAGTATAAGTAAAATACCAAAAAATATATCACAAGGAGAAATAAGAAAATGAAGAAAAAAATATGGGCAATTTTCCACAACCCTGCCAAAGCCTTAGATGGATAAACATTTTGTATTTTCCAATATTTTCTAGACCAGGTAGGAAAAATTTATCTTTGATATTCTACAAAAACTAAGGGCATACATATTTTGAATGACAATC
>NC_090735.1:26301348-26311348 GCF_036898095.1 Palaemon carinicauda
ACCTCAACTCATTCATATTCACTCTAGCTGCTAACTAATTTCTTACACCCGTTCTCACCCTCACTATTTCGTTCCTAACCCTATCTACTCGAAATACACCAGCCATACTCCTTAGACACTTCATCTCAAACACATTCAATTTCTGTCTCTCCGTCACTTTCATTCCCCATAACTTCGATCCATACATCACCGTTGGTGCACTCACTTTCTCATACAGAACTCTCTTTCCATTCATGCCCAACCCTCTATATTTTACTACTCCCTTAACTGCCCCCAACACTTTGCATCCTTATTCACCCTCTGACGTACATCTGCTTCCACTCCACCATTTTACTGCAACAACAGACCCCAAGTACTTAAACTGATCCACCTCCTCAAGTAACTCTCCATTCAACATGACATTCAGCCTCGCACCACCATCCCTTCTCGTACATCTCATAACCTTACTCTTACCCACATTAACTCTCAACTTCCTTCTAGTCACACACCCTTCCAAATTTTGTCACTAATCGGCCAAGCTTCTCTTCCACGTCTGCAACCAGTACAGTCCCATCTGCAAACAACTGGTTTACCACCCATTCATGGTCATTCTCGTCTACCAGTTTCAATCCTCGTCCAAGCACTCGAGCATTCACCTCTCTCACCACTCCATCAACATACAACTTAAACAACCACGGTGACATCACACATCCCTGTCTCAGTTCCACTCTCACAGGAAACCAATCGCTCAATTAATTTCCTATCCTAACACATGCTTTACTAACTTTGTAGAAACTTTTCACTGCTTACAACAACCTTCCACCAACTCCATATAACCTCATCACATTCCACATTGCTTCCCTATCAACTCTATCATACACTTTCTCCAGATCCATAAACGCAACATACACATCCTTACCTTTTGCTAAATATTTCTCGCATATCTGTCCAATTGTAAGAATCTGATTTATACAACCCCAATCTATTCTAAAACCATATATATATATATATATATATATATATATATATATATATATATATATATATATATATATATATATATATATATATAGATATATATATATATATATATATATATATATATATATATATATATATATATATATATATATGTATATATATATATATATATATATATATATATATATATATATGCATATATATATTTATATATATATATATATATATATATATATATATATATATATATATATATATATATATATATATATATATATATATATATATATATATATATATATATATAATTTATATTTCATTAATGAGCTGTAAAAATTATTCAATATATGTTTAAAGTGCAAATAAAATCATTGACTACTATTCTGTGTACAGAGCTTTATAAGATGAATGGAAATATTCTTCTGGTGTTTGGCGTAGAAATTTGATATCTCCACTTTGGCCTAGATTCAGTCGTGTTCTTAAGTCTATTGAGGTTCAAACTTCAATAGAGGTCTAATGAAAAAAAGCAAAGTCAACTGATTTTCATGACTAAAAACTTGAGCTTCAATTCAGGTTTCGAAAGCTCTTTAAAAATTCATATTTATTTGAATAGTAAGCATTGTTGCTTATCAATTATATTCTGACAACATTGCCACTCAACATTTCACTTTCAAATCGAAATACAAGAATTCTTTAATATTGGCGAAAGGTTTCTCCTAAGTCAATATTTCTATTTCATGCCCCCCCCCCCCAAAAAAAAGGGATTTATGCAAAATGATATGAAATTGGAAGCAGAGATCTGAAAAATACCTAAAAGTTTGAAAATTAACTTCGTCAGTTATTACCTTTAGTTTTTATATCTGTTTCTAATTAACGCATTGGTCAATAGTGATAGGTAAATTTGAATTCAAAATGTTTTCGTTGTTTTTGAAAACAAAATAAACTAGGATTATATGGTTTTGTTTATTTTTATTTTTGTTTATTTATATTAGGATTATTTTACATGAAATTTAACGGACCATCGGGTAACAAAAAAAAAAAAAAATTAAACATCATCAATACAAAAGCCTTATTTCTTTAAATTATTAATTAGTCCTTTCTCCATAACAAAAGTGTTTCTTAAATTTTTTTCCATATTTGGATTTTGCGAAATGTTACATAATTAGTATGATATGTAAAATGCAGAAATTGCAGAAATATGAGATGATAACTTGGTTGTTTGCATAACTATCGGTTATCAGTTATAAATAAAAAAAGTATGTATATATGTATATGTATATATATATATATATATATATATATATATATATATATATATGTGTGTGTGTGTGTGTGTGTGTGTATACATATATATGTGTGTGTATGAATTCAAATATGTCTATATAATCATATCTATACATACATATATATATATATATATATATATATATATATATATATATATATATATATATATATATATATATGTATGTATATATATAATATATGTATATATATATATATATATATATATATATATATATATATATATATATGTGTGTGTGTGTGTGTGTGTGTGTGTGTGTGTATGCTTATGTGTATAAACTAAAAGATAAATCACTCAATATATATTAAAACAGCGTAGCTTCAAGACTGGAAATTTGGCTTCATGTAAAATTAATAAAGGATTAAACGCATGCAATCACCTCAAATAGCCACCGCCGTTAATCACAGTAATGAGAAAAGTTATCGCGAACTGAGAACGATCGGTTGCAAGTAGAAATATTGCTCTTCGAATAATACCAGTTCACTGGAAAATGCATTTTTAGTAGCCAACGTTTAGAGTAGCTGATATTCGCGTCCAATAGCTTCATTTATCAAAAATTTCGTTAATAAGAATTTTGTGCAGACAATAACAATCCTAATTAAATTTTAATGAGAAAAACAAGAACAGAAATAGACGAAAAAATATTTTGATGAAATAAATAGTTTAAATATGAATATAAAAGAGGAAATAATAATGTAGAAAAAATTATTAGTAATGTATCTTACCTTTATGTATCTCCTGCTGTTGATAGTGCCACGCCCATATTGGTCCATATAGATCTTGCAGTTCTTTATAGGAGTTTGCTACAAAGAAATTTCAAAGTTAGATAGAGATTCATAAAAAAACCGGGTGACAGACTTTTTATATCTTGCTAATGTAAAGGAAATCATTACAATACCTAATCTATATTTGACAAAGATAATTTCACAAGTCAATATAGTCTAATATATCTATATAATATGGGTTTTGGAAAGTAATTTGCCGGCAGTTTAAAAATACTTCTGCTGTATATATCTAATTAAAATGAGAAAAATTATGTAACTTTCGTAATTCTAAAAAGAATAAAAACCCCCCCCAAAAAAACTGCTAATAAATAAAAAGAACAATACTAGGAAAGAACTAGTAAATTGACATTATTTATTTATTTTTTTCCCTTGCATTTGGTGCTATTTTTATTTTTATGGGACCAGTTGAACGGATGGAAAGAGAATCTTTCAAATTAGCATCTGACAAGCAATCACATCTTTTAACAATGAGTAAACAATATTATTATTATTATCATCAATATTACTTCAAAGCTGCAACCCTACTTGGAAAAGCAGGATGCTATAAACCCAAGGGCTCCAACAGGGAAAACAGGCCCCTGAGCAAAGGAAATAAGGAAATAAATAAACTATAAGAGAAGTAATTAACAATTAAAATAAAATATTTTAAGAACAGTTACAACATTCAAAAAAAATCTTTCATATATAAACTATAAATCCTTAAAAAACATGAGAAAGAGAAATAAGACAGATACCCGAGTCCGAGTGTACCCTCAGGCAAGAGAACTCTAACCCAAGACAGTGAAAGACCATGGCACAGGAGCTATGGCACTACCTAATACGATAGTTTGATTTTATAGTATCCTTTTCTTCGAAGAGGTTCTTACCATAATAATTAAAGCTTAGTTTTAAGTAGTTTAACACTCGATGGCCACGCAAGTATAGTTACAGTGTAAATTTGGTTTAAATGTTTAAATGTCACTCATGAATGGCAGAAGCTAGGGAGAGTGACAATACCCTGTATATACAATACACAAACCCAGTCTCCACTCAATCTATGACCAGGGAGGGCCAGGCAATTGCTGCTGATGACTCGGCAGGTTGACCTAAAGCCTCCCACAAAACCCGCCACCCTTAGCTCACAAGAATGGTGGGGTTGGCAGACACGACAAGACACTATCGAGTTTGAGGGTGTCTCGAACGCCAGTCCATCAGGTCACCAGGCAGCGACGTTTCCAAAAATTTACCTCTACCCTTCACAGCGACTTATTACACACGATGAAAATAGTAATGAAGGTTATTTGCAGTGGCAAATCAGTATCCTTTATTATTATTATTATTATTATTATTATTATTATTATTATTATTATTATTATTATTATTATTATTATTATTCCATAAAACCACCTAAAACAGATAAAAGATGATGATAATAATAATAATTATAATTACTCAATCCGGTAAAATCATTATTGACTTTATAACTATTTTATTTATTAATGATATTATAATTATTTTCATTTTCCATTAATTATCATTACTATTTTCTTATCACTTTAATATTTCAGATAAAAACTCAATTAGCTTCCAAATCCACTCGAAACCACGTCCCACTTTAATCTGGCTTTGAGTTCATCATTACAGCCCATCCACTTACGATACATCAAAGAACTTGCGGAATAAAAGTGTTCGATGCAAAACTAAACTTAGTCAAATATTCTTGTCCTTTGAAGAGTTTTGTGTGGGATGGAATCCAGAAAAAAATGAACTGTGCGAGGCTCCGTTAGTTGGTAACTGAGAGGTGAGGTGAATGCAACTAAACTTTATTAAACAGACATTGGATTTATATACAAAGCCTTGCGAGCAAGAACGTTACCAAAATTCAAAGACAATAAAACATGAGACAGTATAGCAACACAGGTTGGTCTATTAACAGAGCAACTGATAAGATAAAAAATCAAAACCGTAGAAGTGTACAAGCGTGTATGAAACGCTTGCGGTACAGAAAGTTTCTGGAAGAGTTATGTATGAGGTTAAAACCATAAAGCATATTCGAATCTATTCTTTGGAGAATTTTGTGTGTGACCGAATCTAGGAACTAATATGCCATATTTGACTTTAATCACCCATGTGGTCTAAATCAGAAAATATATACGATATTGTTCTTTCGCTACGTATCACAAATCCAAAAATATATACAATACTGTTCTTCGGCTATGTGTCACAAATAAAAAAACATGAACTATATTGTTCTTTGGCTAAGTGTCAAAAGTCCAAAAAAATATACAATATTGTTCTTCGGCTACGTGTCACAAATCCAAAAATATGTACGGTATTGTTCTTAGGCTAAGTATCACAAATCCAAAAATATATAAGATAGTGTTATTCAGCTACGTGTCACAAATTCCAAAATATATAAGATATTGTTCTTCGGCTACGTGTTACAAATCCAAAAATATATAAGATATTGTTCTTAGGCTAAGTATCACAAATCCAAAAATATATACGATACTGTTATTCAGCTACGTGTCATAAATTCCATAATATATAAGATATTGTTCTTCAGCTACGTGTCACAAATCCAGAAATATATATGTTATTGTTCTTCGGCTACGTGTCACAAATCCAAAAATAGATACGATATTATTCTTCGGCTACGTATCTCAGATCCAAAAATATATACGATATTGTTCTTCTGCTACGTGTCACAAATGCAAAATTATATACGATATTGTTCTTCGGCTACGTGTCACAAATCCAAAAATATATAATATATTGATCTTTGGCTACATGTCACAAATCCAAAATTATATACGATATTGTTCTTCGGCTACGTGTCACAAATCCAAAAATATATAATATATTGATCTTTGGTTACATGTCACAAATCAAAAAATATATACGATATTGTTCTTCGGCTACGTGTCACAAATCCAAAAATATATAATATATTGATCTTTGGCTACATGTCACAAATCCAAAATTATATACGATATTGTTCTTCGGCTACGTGTCACAAATCCAAAAATATATAATATATTGATCTTTGGCTACATGTCACAAATCAAAAAATATATACGATATTGTTCTTCGGCTACGTGTCACAATTCAAAAAATATATAATATATACAGTATAGATCTTTGGCTACATGTCACAAATTTAAAAAAAAATATACGATATTGTTCTTCGGCTACGTGTCACAAATCCAAAAATATATAATATATTGATCTTTGGCTACATGTCACAAATCAAAAGATATATACGATATTGTTCTTCGGCTACGTGTCAAAAATCCAAAAATATATAATATATTGATATTTGGCTACATGTCACAAATCCAAAAATATATACGATATTGTTCTTCGGCTACGTGTCACAAATAAAAAAATATATATGATATTGTTCTTCGGCTATGTCACAAATCAAAAAATATATAATAAATTAATCTTCGGCTACGTGTCACAAATCCAAAAATATATAATATATTGATCTTTGGCTACATGTCACAAATCCAAAAATATATACGATATTGTTCTTCGGCTACGTGTCACAAATCCAAAAATATATAATATATTGATCTTTGGCTACATGTCACAAATCCAAAAATATATACGATATTGTTCTTCGGCTAAGTGTCACAAATCACAACATATATAATATATTGATCTTTGGCTACATGTCACAAATCCAAAAATATATACGATATTATTCTTCGGCTACGTGTCACAAATCCAAAAACATATAATACATTGATCTTTGGCTACATATCACAAATCAAAAAATATATACGATATTGTTCTTGAATACGTGTCACAAATCAAAAAATATATAATATATATAGATCTTTGGCTACATGTCACAAATTAAAAAAAAATATACGATATTGTTCTTCGGCTACGTGTCACAAATCCAAAAATATATAATATATTGATCTTTGGCTACATGTCACAAATCAAAAAAATATGTACGATATTGTTCTTCGGCTACGTGTCACAAATCCAAAAATATATAATATAATGATCTTTGGCTACATGTCACAAATCAAAAGATATATACGATATTGTTCTTCGGCTACGTGTCACAAATAAAAAAATATATACGATATTGTTCTTCGGCTACGTGCCAACTCCCATTTCCGAAATGGTTCAGTGCCTTGGAATAAATTGAAGCAATCTCTCTTGTTTAATTGTTCTCTTTGCAGCCTCCTGCTGATAACAGCAGACCTCTGCGTGGAAAGCATTTCGTCACTCGTTCTGGAGTCATTTATGGGCATTCGTAGTTCCTTACATGATTCAAATAAATTAATTTTTGAGAATACCGGAGGTCTTCATTTCATCCTTCTTAAAGAATATTTTACATTAATTGGTCATTATTTACCATGTAGTTTATTTACTACCTTATTTTCTTTCCTCACTGGGCTATTTTTCCCTGTTCGAGCCCTTAGGTTTATATCACCTCATCTTCCAATTAGGGTTGTAGGTTAGCTGGTAATAATAATAATAATAATAATAATAATAATAATAATAATAATAATAATAATTTTAATAACAATAATAAAAATAATAAATTCTTTAATAGATCAGATCGTACTAAAATAAAACAAGTGCTGTATCAGTTATGACGTCTGTTCTTAGTTTAAAACTGGCAACGCAAATTTTTGGAATAAAATTTGCCTTTGCGTCATTTCATGATGAATGAAAAATTCCTTTGACGTCATGCAAATAAAATTTGACTAAAAAAGATACTCTGGGTTTTGATTAGGCTTCCAATTAATAACTATTGATCTATTTTTGCCCGGAAATGATTCTGAGAATTAATTTTAGAATCTGTGACGTTGTAAATGAATTTTACAAAAATCTAAATTTATACCTACTCTTTTGTACGGAAATTATATGGGGAATGTTCATATTTTGCACAAAAACGTAGTTGAATTTAAGTATGTTATTATTATTATTATTATTATTATTATTATTATTATTATTATTATTATTATTATTATTATTATTATCATTATTATTATTATCAATATTATTATTATTATTATTATTATTATTATTATTATTATTATTATTATCAAAACACATACTAGATAACCTATCTTTCACAGGCCACAATAATCATGTTTAGAAAATCATCTACGAGTCTATCTATCTACCAAGACACTTCCCCCATTTTTGGAGGGGGGAACCGAAATAAAAAAAGAGAACAAAGGGGGACTTTTCTTCTCTTCGCTCCTCCCAGCCTGACGAGGGATTCAGCCGTTTGATTGGTACTGTTAGGGTGCCACAGCCCACTCTTCCCCGTTACCCACCACAAATAAAGCTTCATACAAAACTCTCTTTACATTCATTCTTAACGCTCCATTCTTTACCACTCTCTTCACTGCCCATAACACATTACACCCTTCATTCACTTTCTGACGTCCATCTGCTTCTACTCCACCATCTGCAGCAACATCAGACCCCAAGTGCTTAAACTGATCTACTTCCTCAAGTAACTCTCCAATCAACCTAGCACCACCCTCCCTTCTCGTCCATCTCATAACCTTACTCTAACCCACATTAAATCTCAACTTCCTTCTCTCACACACCCTCCCAAACTCTGTCACTAATCGACCCAGCTTCTCTTCCTAGTGTGCAACCAATACAGTATCATATGCAAACAACAACTGATTCACCTTCCACTCATGATCACTCTCATCTATCACATTCAATCCTCGACCAAGCACTCCAGCATTCACCTCTCTTACTGCCCCATCAACAATCAAATTGAACAATCATGGCAACATCACACATCCCTGCCTCAGCCCCACTCTCACTAGACACCACTCACTCACTTCAATTCCTTTCCTAACACACGCTTTACTGCCTATGAGTAGTATGGTAAACTGTGGATGAAATGTAAAGCATTGAACAAGTAAATATATTTAGGAAAAAAATAGGCTCTTACCAATTAGAATTAACCACGAAAAACAATCATCCAACATGATACATTCATGGGTAGAGCTTTTTCTTATGCCATAATGATAATTAATATAGAACACTTTATACAATTAGTACATCTCTGACGAGAGAGTAAAGTGGTAGACGGGTCGTAAACTCTCCGGCAGTTTCGCTAAACTTAAATACAGGTTTAACAATTTACAAGTTAACTTGAAGACGACGTTAACGTAGTACTTTGATAGGCTTTGTAGAACTTAACAAGAAGTTATGCGAGATACAAGCTACATGAGACAGTTTCTACAGCTCTGTTTGTTTATAATTAATTGACGTACAAATCTCATTTAACATTTTCCTTATATAACTGCGATTTGAAAGTAATTTCATTACTTAATCTCTTTCCTAAATTGCCTAAAATAAGAAGGGGGTCATAAACCGGAACTTTTATTTTTTAGAAAAACTAAAGATTCTTATGTTTATTTTTGATGGCCGAAAACTAAGAATACATCTTGATTATTATGACATTTCCAATACCGCTAAAAGAAAAATGGGATTTAAGAACTTCAGTGAAAGAATTTATTGATAAATATGAGTATTTCTGAGCTGAAATTCTTATAATTTTCATTAAGATATTAAGATATGAAATAAGAAACTGTTCATAAGAGATGCTATCGGCTTTTATTATGCTTCATTAGACATTTCATCAAACTGTAAAAGTAAAAAAACTGTGATAACTTTGATTTGGCATATTGTCTTCATGCAGTTGGACCTTCAGCTAGAGGTATATAAATGAAAAAAAGGTCAAACGCATGTAACCTATAAACTGTTTTGAGATACCGTTGAAACCATAATAGGAACTAATATCTGTACTAAAATATTATGAAGATGTATACTTTTTAAATATGTTAATCAAACTAGCCTTTTCAGCTTCAAATGTATGTTTATTATGACAGACAATTAAAAACCACCATAGCCAACATGTTTTATTAATTATGAAGAAAGTAACTTGAAACAGCACAAATCATACAAG
>NC_090735.1:26323848-26358848 GCF_036898095.1 Palaemon carinicauda
CGAAATGTAACCGAGGCCCTTTGCGTCAATTGATAAAGGATGAAATTATGATGATGATGATGATGATATCTTGAAGAAGGAGATAGTGAATGGGAGTAGTATTGATTCAAAAGCTTAAGATACTGTAAAGACAACTGGCGAAATGTTACCGAGGCCCTTTGTGTCAATTGATAAAGGATGAAATTATGATGATGATGATGATGATATCTTGAAGTAGGAGATAGTGAATGGGAGTAGTATTGATTCAAAAGCTTAAGATACTGTAAAGACAACTGGCGAAATGTAACCGAGGCCCTTTCCGTCAATGGATAAAGGATGAAATTATGATGATGAGGATGATGATATCTTGAAGTAGGAGATAGTGAATGGGAGTAGTATTGATTCAAAAGCTCAAGATACTGTAAAGACAACTGGTGAAATGTGACCGAGGCCCTTTGCGTCAATTGATAAAAGATGAAATTATGATGATGATGATATCTTGAAGTAGGAGATAGTGAATGGGAGTAGTATTGATTCAAAAGCTCAGGATACTGTAAAGAAAAATGGCGAAATGTAACCGAGGCCCTCTGAGTCAATTGATAAAGGATGAAATTATGATGATGATGATGATGATGATGATGATGATGATATCTTGAAGTAGGAGATAGTGAATAGGAGTATTATTGATTCAAAAGCTCAAGATACTGTAAAGACAACTGGCGAAATGTAACCGAGGCCCTTTGAGTCAATTGATAAAGGATGAAATTATGATGATGATGATGATATCTTGAAGTAGGAGATAGTGAATGGGAGTAGTATTGATTCAAAAGCTTAAGATACTGTAAAGACAACTGGCGAAATGTAACCGAGGCCCTTTGCGGCAATTGATAAAGGATGAAATTATGATGATGATGATGATGATATCTTGAAGTAGGAGATAGTGAATGGGAGTAGTATTGATTCAAAAGCTCATGATACTGTAAAGACAACTGGCGAAATGTAACCGAGGCCCTTTGCGTCAATTGATAAAGGATGAAATTATGATGATGATGATGATGATGATGATATCGTGAAGTAGGATATGGTGAATGGGAGTAGTATTGATTCAAAAGCTCATGATACTCTAAAGACAACTGGCGAAATGTAACCGAGGCCCTTTGAGTCAATTGATAAAGGATGAAATTATGATGATGATGATGATGATATCGTGAAGTAGGAGATAGTGAATGGGTGTAGTATTGATTCAAAAGCTCATGATACTGTAAAGACAACTGGCGAAATGTAACCGAGGCCCTTTGCGTCAATTGATAAAGGATGAAATTACGATGATTATGATGATGATATCGTGAAGTAGGAGATAGTGAATGGGAGTAGTATTGATTCAAAAGCTCAAGATACAGTAAAGACAACTGGCGAAATGTAACCGAGGCCCTTTGCGTCAATTGATAAAGGATGAAATTATGATGATGATGATGATGATGATATCGTGAAGTAGGAGATAGTGAATGGGAGTAGTATTGATTCAAAAGCTCAAGATACTGTAAAGACAACTGGCGAAATGTAACCGAGGCCCTTTGCGTCAATTGATAAAGAATGAAATTATGATGATGATGATGATGATATCTTGAAGTAGGAGATAGTGAATGGGAGTAGTATTGATTCAAAAGCTCAAGATACTCTAAAGACAACTGGCGAAATGTAACCAAGGCCCTTTGCGTCAATTGATGAAGGATGAAATTATGATGATGATGATGATGATATCTTGAAGTAGGAGATAGTGAATGGGAGTAGTATTGATTCAAAAGCTCAAGATACTGTAAAGACAACAGGCGAAATGTAACCGAGGTCCCTTTGAGTCAATTGATAAAGGATGAAATTATGATGATGATGATGATGATATCGTGAAGTAGGAGATAGTGAATGGGAGTAGTATTGATTCAAAAGCTCAAGATACTGTAAAGACAACTGGCGAAATGTAACCGAGGCCCTTTGCGTCAATTGATAAAGGATGAAATTATGATGATGATGATGATCTTGAAGTAGGAGATAGTGAATGGGAGTAGTATTGATTCAAAAGCTCAGATACTGTAAAGACAAAATGGCGAAATGTAACCGAGGCCCTTTGAGTCAATTGATAAAGGATGAAATTATGATGATGATGATGATGATGAAATCTTGAAGTAGGAGATAGTGAATGGGAGTAGTATTGATTCAAAAGCTCAAGATACTGTAAAGACAACTGGCGAAATGTAACCGAGGCCCTTTGAGTCAATTGATAAAGGATGAAATTATGATGATGATGATGATGATGATGATATTTTGAAGTAGGAGATAGTGAATGGGAGTAGTATTGATTCAAAAGCTCAAGATACTGTAAAGACAACTGGCGAAATGTAACCGAGGCCCTTTGCGTCAATTGATAAAGGATGAAATTATGATGATGATGATGATGATGATGATTTCGTGAAGTAGGAGATAGTGAATGGGAGTAGTATTGATTCAAAAGCTCATGATACTGTAAAGACAACTGGCGAAATGTAACCGAGGCCCTTTGCGTCAATTGATAAAGGATGAAATTATGATGATGATGATGATGATGATGATATCGTGAAGTAGGAGATAGTGAATGGGAGTAGTATTGATTCAAAAGCTCATGATACTGTAAAGACAACTGGCGAAATGTAACCGAGGCCCTTTGAGTCAATTGATAAAGGATGAAATTATGATGATGATGATGATGATATCGTGAAGTAGGAGATAGTGAATGGGAGTAGTATTGATTCAAAAGCTCATGATACTGTAAAGACAACTGGCGAAATGTAACCGAGGCCCTTTGCGTCAATTGATAAAGGATGAAATTATGATGATGATGATGATGATATCTTGAAGTAGGAGATAGTGAATGGGAGTAGTATTGATTCAAAAGCTTAAGATACTGTAAAGACAACTGGCGAAATGTAACCGAGGCCCTTTGCGTCAATTGATAAAGGATGAAATTATGATGATGATGATGATGATGATATCTTGAAGTAGGAGATAGTGAATGGGAGTAGTATTGATTCAAAAGCTCAAGATACTGTAAAGACAACTGGCGAAATGTAACCGAGGCCCTTTGCGTCAATTGATAAAGGATGAAATTATGATGATGATGATGATGATATCTTGAAGTAGGAGATAGTGAATGGGAGTAGTATTGATTCAAAAGCTCAAGATACTGTAAAGACAACTGGCGAAATGTAACCAAGGCCCTTTGCGTCAATTGATGAAGGATGAAATTATGATGATGATGATGATGATATCTTGAAGTAGGAGATAGTGAATGGGAGTAGTATTGATTCAAAAGCTCAAGATACTGTAAAGACAACAGGCGAAATGTAACCGAGGTCCTTTGAGTCAATTGATAAAGGATGAAATTATGATGATGATGATGATGATATCGTGAAGTAGGAGATAGTGAATGGGAGTAGTATTGATTCAAAAGCTCAAGATACTGTAAAGACAACTGGCGAAATGTAACCGAGGCCCTTTGCGTCAATTGATAAAAGATGAAATTATGATGATGATGATATCTTGAAGTAGGAGATAGTGAATGGGAGTAGTATTGATTCAAAAGCTCAGGATACTGTAAAGAAAAATGGCGAAATGTAACCGAGGCCCTTTGAGTCAATTGATAAAGGATGAAATTATGATGATGATGATGATGATGAAATCTTGAAGTAGGAGATAGTGAATGGGAGTAGTATTGATTCAAAAGCTCAAGATACTGTAAAGACAACTGGCGAAATGAAACCGAGGCCCTTTGAGTCAATTGATAAAGGATGAAATTATGATGATGATGATGATGATGATGATATCTTGAAGTAGGAGATAGTGAATGGGAGTAGTATTGATTCAAAAGCTTAAGATACTGTAAAGACAACTGGCGAAATGTAACCGAGGCCCTTAGCGTCAATTGATAAAGGATGAAATTATGATGATGATGATGATGATATCTTGAAGTAGGAGATAGTGAATGGGAGTAGTATTGATTCAAAAGCTTAAGATACTGTAAAGACAACTGGCGAAATGTAACCGAGGCCCTTTGCGTCAATTAATAAAGGATGAAATTATGATGATGATGATGATGATGATGATATCTTGAAGTAGGAGATAGTGAATGGGAGTAGTATTGATTCAAAAGCTCATGATACTGTAAAGACAACTGGCGAAATGTAACCGAGGCCCTTTGAGTCAATTGATAAAGGATGAAATTATGATGATGATGATGATGATGATTATATCTTGAAGTAGGAGATAGTGAATGGGAGTAGTATTGATTCAAAAGCTCAAGATACTGTAAAGACAACTGGCGAAATGTAACCGAGGCCCTTTGAGTCAATTGATAAAGGATGAAATTAGGATGATGATGATGATGATATCTTGAAGTAGGAGATAGTGAATGGGAGTAGTATTGATTCAAAAGCTTAAGATACTGTAAAGACAACTGGCGAAATGTAACCGAGGCCCTTTGCATCAATTGATAAAGGATGAAATTATGATGATGATGATGATGATATCTTGAAGTAGGAGATAGTGAATGGGAGTAGTATTGATTCAAAAGCTCATGATACTGTAAAGACAACTGGCGAAATGTAACCGAGGCCCTTTGCGTCAATTGATAAAGGATGAAATTATGATGATGATGATGATGATATCTTGAAGTAGGAGATAGTGAATGGGAGTAGTATTGATTCAAAAGCTTAAAATACTGTAAAGACAACTGGCGAAATGTAACCGAGGCCCTTTGCATCAATTGATAAAGGATGAAATTATGATGATGATGATGATGATATCGTGAAGTAGGAGATAGTGAATGGGAGTAGTATTGATTCAAAAGCTCATGATACTGTAAAGACAACTGGCGAAATGTAACCGAGGCCCTTTGTCAATTGATAAAGGATGAAATTATGATGATGATGATGATGATGATGATATCTTGAAGTAGGAGATAGTGAATGGGAGTAGTATTGATTCAAAAGCTTAAGATACTGTAAAGACAACTGGCGAAATGTAACCGAGGCCCTTTGCGTCAATTGATAAAGGATGAAATTATGATGATGATGATGATGATATCTTGAAGTAGGAGATAGTGAATGGGAGTAGTATTGATTCAAAAGCTTAAGATACTGTAAAGACAACTGGCGAAATGTAACCGAGGCCCTTTGCGTCAATTGATAAAGGATGAATTATGATGATGATGATGATGATGATGATATCTTGAAGTAGGAGATAGTGAATGGGAGTAGTATTGATTCAAAAGCTCATGATACTGTAAAGACAACTGGCGAAATGTAACCGAGGCCCTTTGAGTCAATTGATAAAGGATGAAATTATGATGATGATGATGATGATATCTTGAAGTAGGAGATAGTGAATGGGAGTAGTATTGATTCAAAAGCTCAAGATACTGTAAAGACAACTAGGCGAAATGTAACCGAGGCCCTTTGAGTCAATTGATAAAGGATGAAATTATGATGATGATGATGATGATGATGATCTTGAAGTAGGAGATAGTGAATGGGAGTAGTATTGATTCAAAAGCTCAAGATACTGTAAAGACAACTGGCGAAATGTAACCGAGGCCCTTTGCGTCAATTGATAAAGGATGAAATTATGATGATGATGATGATGATGATCTTGAAGTAGGAGATAGTGAATGGGAGTAGTATTGATTCAAAAGCTCAAGATACTGTAAAGACAACAGGCGAAATGTAACCGAGGCCCTTTGAGTCAATTGATAAAGGATGAAATTATGATGATGATGATGATGATATCGTGAAGTAGGAGATAGTGAATGGGAGTAGTATTGATTCAAAAGCTCAAGATACTGTAAAGACAACTGGCGAAATGTAACCGAGGCCCTTTGCGTCAATTGATAAAGGATGAAATTATGATGATGATGATGATGATATCTTGAAGTAGGAGATAGTGAATGGGAGTAGTATTGATTCAAAAGCTCATGATACTGTAAAGACAACTGGCGAAATGTAACCGAGGCCCTTTGCGTCAATTGATAAAGGATGAAATTATGATGATGATGATGATATCTTGAAGAAGGAGATAGTGAATGGGAGTAGTATTGATTCAAAAGCTTAAGATACTGTAAAGACAACTGGCGAAATGTAACCGAGGCCCTTTGCGTCAATTGATAAAGGATGAAATTATGATGATGATGATGATGATATCTTGAAGTAAGGAGATAGTGAATGGGAGTAGTATTGATTCAAAAGCTTAAGATACTGTAAAGACAACTGGCGAAATGTAACCGAGGCCCTTTGCGTCAATTGATAAAGGATGAAATTATGATGATGATGATGATGATATCTTGAAGTAGGAGATAGTGAATGGGAGTAGTATTGATTCAAAAGCTCAAGATACTGTAAAGACAACTGGCGAAATGTAACCGAGGCCCTTTGCGTCAATTGATAAAGGATGAAATTATGATGATGATGATGATGATATCTTGAAGTAGGAGATAGTGAATGGGAGTAGTATTGATTCAAAAGCTCAAGATACTGTAAAGACAACTGGCGAAATGTAACCGAGGCCCTTTGCGTCAATTGATAAAGGATGAAATTATGATGATGATGATGATGATATCTTGAAGTAGGAGATAGTGAATGGGAGTAGTATTGATTCAAAAGCTCAAGATACTGTAAAGACAACTGGCGAAATGTAACCGAGGCCCTTTGCGTCAATTGATAAAGGATGAAATTATGATGATGATGATGATGATATCTGAAGTAGGAGATAGTGAATGGGAGTAGTATTGATTCAAAAGCTCAAGATACTGTAAAGACAACTGGCGAAATGTAACCGAGGCCCTTTGTCAATTGATAAAGGATGAAATTATGATGATGATGATGATGATCTTGAAGTAGGAGATAGTGAATGGGAGTAGTATTGATTCAAAAGCTCAAGATACTGTAAAGACAACTGGCGAAATGTAACCGAGGCCCTTTGCGTCAATTGATAAAGGATGAAATTATGATGATGATGATGATGATATCTTGAAGTAGGAGATAGTGAATGGGAGTAGTATTGATTCAAAAGCTCAAGATACTGTAAAGACAACTGGCGAAATGTAACCGAGGCCCTTTGCGTCAATTGATAAAGGATGAAATGATGATGATGATGATGATGATGATATCTTGAAGTAGGAGATAGTGAATGGGAGTAGTATTGATTCAAAAGCTCAAGATACTGTAAAGACAACTGGCGAAATGTAACCGAGGCCCTTTGCGTCAATTGATAAAGGATGAAATTATGATGATGATGATGATGATATCTTGAAGTAGGAGATAGTGAATGGGAGTAGTATTGATTCAAAAGCTTAAGATACTGTAAAGACAACTGGCGAAATGTAACCGAGGCCCTTTGAGTCAATTGATAAAGGATGAAATTATGATGATGATGAATGATGATGATATCTTGAAGTAGGAGATAGTGAATGGGAGTAGTATTGATTCAAAAGCTCAAGATACTGTAAAGACAACTGGCGAAATGTAACCGAGGCCCTTTGCGTCAATTGATAAAGGATGAAATTATGATGATGATGATGATGATGATATCTTGAAGTAGGAGATAGTGAATGGGAGTAGTATTGATTCAAAAGCTCAAGATACTGTAAAGACAACTGGCGAAATGTAACCGAGGCCCTTTGCGTCAATTGATAAAGGATGAAATTATGATGATGATGATGATGATATCTGAAGTAGGAGATAGTGAATGGGAGTAGTATTGATTCAAAAGCTCAAGATACTGTAAAGACAACTGGCGAAATGTAACCGAGGCCCTTTGCGTCAATTGATAAAGGATGAAATTATGATGATGATGATGATGATATCTTGAAGTAGGAGATAGTGAATGGGAGTAGTATTGATTCAAAAGCTCAAGATACTGTAAAGACAACTGGCGAAATGTAACCGAGGCCCTTTGCGTCAATTGATAAAGGATGAAATTATGATGATGATGATGATGATCTTGAAGTAGGAGATAGTGAATGGGAGTAGTATTGATTCAAAAGCTTAAGATACTGTAAAGACAACTGGCGAAATGTAACCGAGGCCCTTTGCGTCAATTGATAAAGGATGAAATTATGATGATGATGATGATGATATCTTGAAGTAGGAGATAGTGAATGGGAGTAGTATTGATTCAAAAGCTCAAGATACTGTAAAGACAACTGGCGAAATGTAACCGAGGCCCTTTGCGTCAATTGATAAAGGATGAAATTATGATGATGATGATGATGATATCTTGAAGTAGGAGATAGTGAATGGGAGTAGTATTGATTCAAAAGCTTAAGATACTGTAAAGACAACTGGCGAAATGTAACCGAGGCCCTTTGTCAATTGATAAAGGATGAAATTATGATGATGATGATGATGATATCTTGAAGTAGGAGATAGTGAATGGGAGTAGTATTGATTCAAAAGCTCAAGATACTGTAAAGACAACTGGCGAAATGTAACCGAGGCCCTTTGCGTCAATTGATAAAGGATGAAATTATGATGATGATGATGATGATGATGATATCTTGAAGTAGGAGATAGTGAATGGGAGTAGTATTGATTCAAAAGCTCAAGATACTGTAAAGACAACTGGCGAAATGTAACCGAGGCCCTTTGAGTCAATTGATAAAGGATGAAATTATGATGATGATGATGATGATATCTTGAAGTAGGAGATAGTGAATGGGAGTAGTATTGATTCAAAAGCTCAAGATACTGTAAAGACAACTGGCGAAATGTAACCGAGGCCCTTTGAGTCAATTGATAAAGGATGAAATTATGATGATGATGATGATGATCTTGAAGTAGGAGATAGTGAATGGGAGTAGTATTGATTCAAAAGCTTAAGATACTGTAAAGACAACTGGCGAAATGTAACCGAGGCCCTTTGCGTCAATTGATAAAGGATGAAATTATGATGATGATGATGATGATATCTTGAAGTAGGAGATAGTGAATGGGAGTAGTATTGATTCAAAAGCTCAAGATACTGTAAAGACAACTGGCGAAATGTAACCGAGGCCCTTTGAGTCAATTGATAAAGGATGAAATTATGATGATGATGATGATGATGATGATATCTGAAGTAGGAGATAGTGAATGGGAGTAGTATTGATTCAAAAGCTCAAGATACTGTAAAGACAACTGGCGAAATGTAACCGAGGCCCTTTGCGTCAATTGATAAAGGATGAAATTATGATGATGATGATGATGATATCTTGAAGTAGGAGATAGTGAATGGGAGTAGTATTGATTCAAAAGCTCATGATACTGTAAAGACAACTGGCGAAATGTAACCGAGGCCCTTTGCGTCAATTGATAAAGGATGAAATTATGATGATGATGATGATGATATCTTGAAGTAGGAGATAGTGAATGGGAGTAGTATTGATTCAAAAGCTCAAGATACTGTAAAGACAACTGGCGAAATGTAACCGAGGCCCTTTGCGTCAATTGATAAAGGATGAAATTATGATGATGATGATGATGATGATCTTGAAGTAGGAGATAGTGAATGGGAGTAGTATTGATTCAAAAGCTCAAGATACTGTAAAGACAACTGGCGAAATGTAACCGAGGCCCTTTGCGTCAATTGATAAAGGATGAAATTATGATGATGATGATGATGATATCTTGAAGTAGGAGATAGTGAATGGGAGTAGTATTGATTCAAAAGCTCAAGATACTGTAAAGACAACTGGCGAAATGTAACCGAGGCCCTTTGCGTCAATTGATAAAGGATGAAATTATGATGATGATGATGATGATATCTTGAAGTAGGAGATAGTGAATGGGAGTAGTATTGATTCAAAAGCTCAAGATACTGTAAAGACAACTGGCGAAATGTAACCGAGGCCCTTTGAGTCAATTGATAAAGGATGAAATTATGATGATGATGATGATGATATCTGAAGTAGGAGATAGTGAATGGGAGTAGTATTGATTCAAAAGCTCAAGATACTGTAAAGACAACTGGCGAAATGTAACCGAGGCCCTTTGCGTCAATTGATAAAGGATGAAATTATGATGATGATGATGATGATATCTTGAAGTAGGAGATAGTGAATGGGAGTAGTATTGATTCAAAAGCTCAAGATACTGTAAAGACAACTGGCGAAATGTAACCGAGGCCCTTTGCGTCAATTGATAAAGGATGAAATTATGATGATGATGATGATGATGATCTTGAAGTAGGAGATAGTGAATGGGAGTAGTATTGATTCAAAAGCTCAAGATACTGTAAAGACAACTGGCGAAATGTAACCGAGGCCCTTTGAGTCAATTGATAAAGGATGAAATTATGATGATGATGATGATGATGATGATCTTGAAGTAGGAGATAGTGAATGGGAGTAGTATTGATTCAAAAGCTCAAGATACTGTAAAGACAACTGGCGAAATGTAACCGAGGCCCTTTGCGTCAATTGATAAAGGATGAAATTATGATGATGATGATGATGATGATGATCGTGAAGTAGGAGATAGTGAATGGGAGTAGTATTGATTCAAAAGCTCAAGATACTGTAAAGACAACTGGCGAAATGTAACCGAGGCCCTTTGCGTCAATTGATAAAGGATGAAATTATGATGATGATGATGATGATGATCTTCGTGAAGTAGGAGATAGTGAATGGGAGTAGTATTGATTCAAAAGCTCAAGATACTGTAAAGACAACTGGCGAAATGTAACCGAGGCCCTTTGAGTCAATTGATAAAGGATGAAATTATGATGATGATGATGATGATATCTTGAAGTAGGAGATAGTGAATGGGAGTAGTATTGATTCAAAAGCTCAAGATACTGTAAAGACAACTGGCGAAATGTAACCGAGGCCCTTTGCGTCAATTGATAAAGGATGAAATTATGATGATGATGATGATGATATCTTGAAGTAGGAGATAGTGAATGGGAGTAGTATTGATTCAAAAGCTCAAGATACTGTAAAGACAACTGGCGAAATGTAACCGAGGCCCTTTGCGTCAATTGATAAAGGATGAAATTATGATGATGATGATGATGATATCTTGAAGTAGGAGATAGTGAATGGGAGTAGTATTGATTCAAAAGCTCAAGATACTGTAAAGACAACTGGCGAAATGTAACCGAGGCCCTTTGCGTCAATTGATAAAGGATGAAATTATGATGATGATGATGATGATATCTTGAAGTAGGAGATAGTGAATGGGAGTAGTATTGATTCAAAAGCTCAAGATACTGTAAAGACAACTGGCGAAATGTAACCGAGGCCCTTTGCGTCAATTGATAAAGGATGAAATTATGATGATGATGATGATGATATCTTGAAGTAGGAGATAGTGAATGGGAGTAGTATTGATTCAAAAGCTCAAGATACTGTAAAGACAACTGGCGAAATGTAACCGAGGCCCTTTGAGTCAATTGATAAAGGATGAAATTATGATGATGATGATGATGATATCTGAAGTAGGAGATAGTGAATGGGAGTAGTATTGATTCAAAAGCTCAAGATACTGTAAAGACAACTGGCGAAATGTAACCGAGGCCCTTTGCGTCAATTGATAAAGGATGAAATTATGATGATGATGATGATCTTGAAGTAGGAGATAGTGAATGGGAGTAGTATTGATTCAAAAGCTCAGATACTGTAAAGACAACTGGCGAAATGTAACCGAGGCCCTTTGAGTCAATTGATAAAGGATGAAATTATGATGATGATGATGATGATGATCTTGAAGTAGGAGATAGTGAATGGGAGTAGTATTGATTCAAAAGCTCAAGATACTGTAAAGACAACTGGCGAAATGTAACCGAGGCCCTTTGAGTCAATTGATAAAGGATGAAATTATGATGATGATGATGATGATGATGATATCTTGAAGTAGGAGATAGTGAATGGGAGTAGTATTGATTCAAAAGCTTAAGATACTGTAAAGACAACTGGCGAAATGTAACCGAGGCCCTTAGCGTCAATTGATAAAGGATGAAATTATGATGATGATGATGATGATATCTTGAAGTAGGAGATAGTGAATGGGAGTAGTATTGATTCAAAAGCTTAAGATACTGTAAAGACAACTGGCGAAATGTAACCGAGGCCCTTTGCGTCAATTGATAAAGGATGAAATTATGATGATGATGATGATGATGATGATATCTTGAAGTAGGAGATAGTGAATGGGAGTAGTATTGATTCAAAAGCTCATGATACTGTAAAGACAACTGGCGAAATGTAACCGAGGCCCTTTGAGTCAATTGATAAAGGATGAAATTATGATGATGATGATGATGATATCTTGAAGTAGGAGATAGTGAATGGGAGTAGTATTGATTCAAAAGCTCAAGATACTGTAAAGACAACTGGCGAAATGTAACCGAGGCCCTTTGAGTCAATTGATAAAGGATGAAATTATGATGATGATGATGATGATATCTTGAAGTAGGAGATAGTGAATGGGAGTAGTATTGATTCAAAAGCTTAAGATACTGTAAAGACAACTGGCGAAATGTAACCGAGGCCCTTTGCAGTCAATTGATAAAGGATGAAATTATGATGATGATGATGATGATATCTTGAAGTAGGAGATAGTGAATGGGAGTAGTATTGATTCAAAAGCTCAAGATACTGTAAAGACAACTGGCGAAATGTAACCGAGGCCCTTTGCGTCAATTGATAAAGGATGAAATTATGATGATGATGATGATGATATCTTGAAGTAGGAGATAGTGAATGGGAGTAGTATTGATTCAAAAGCTCAAGATACTGTAAAGACAACTGGCGAAATGTAACCGAGGCCCTTTGCGTCAATTGATAAAGGATGAAATTATGATGATGATGATGATGATATCTTGAAGTAGGAGATAGTGAATGGGAGTAGTATTGATTCAAAAGCTCAAGATACTGTAAAGACAACTGGCGAAATGTAACCGAGGCCCTTTGTCAATTGATAAAGGATGAAATTATGATGATGATGATGATGATGATGATATCTTGAAGTAGGAGATAGTGAATGGGAGTAGTATTGATTCAAAAGCTTAAGATACTGTAAAGACAACTGGCGAAATGTAACCGAGGCCCTTTGCGTCAATTGATAAAGGATGAAATTATGATGATGATGATGATGATATCTTGAAGTAGGAGATAGTGAATGGGAGTAGTATTGATTCAAAAGCTTAAGATACTGTAAAGACAACTGGCGAAATGTAACCGAGGCCCTTTGCGTCAATTGATAAAGGATGAAATTATGATGATGATGATGATGATGATGATCTTGAAGTAGGAGATAGTGAATGGGAGTAGTATTGATTCAAAAGCTCATGATACTGTAAAGACAACTGGCGAAATGTAACCGAGGCCCTTTGAGTCAATTGATAAAGGATGAAATTATGATGATGATGATGATGATATCTTGAAGTAGGAGATAGTGAATGGGAGTAGTATTGATTCAAAAGCTCAAGATACTGTAAAGACAACTGGCGAAATGTAACCGAGGCCCTTTGAGTCAATTGATAAAGGATGAAATTATGATGATGATGATGATGATGATGATATCTTGAAGTAGGAGATAGTGAATGGGAGTAGTATTGATTCAAAAGCTCAAGATACTGTAAAGACAACTGGCGAAATGTAACCGAGGCCCTTTGCGTCAATTGATAAAGGATGAAATTATGATGATGATGATGATGATGATATCTTGAAGTAGGAGATAGTGAATGGGAGTAGTATTGATTCAAAAGCTCAAGATACTGTAAAGACAACTGGCGAAATGTAACCGAGGCCCTTTGCGTCAATTGATAAAGGATGAAATTATGATGATGATGATGATGATATCGTGAAGTAGGAGATAGTGAATGGGAGTAGTATTGATTCAAAAGCTCAAGATACTGTAAAGACAACTGGCGAAATGTAACCGAGGCCCTTTGCGTCAATTGATAAAGGATGAAATTATGATGATGATGATGATGATATCTTGAAGTAGGAGATAGTGAATGGGAGTAGTATTGATTCAAAAGCTCATGATACTGTAAAGACAACTGGCGAAATGTAACCGAGGCCCTTTGCGTCAATTGATAAAGGATGAAATTATGATGATGATGATGATGATCTTGAAGTAGGAGATAGTGAATGGGAGTAGTATTGATTCAAAAGCTTAAGATACTGTAAAGACAACTGGCGAAATGTAACCGAGGCCCTTTGCGTCAATTGATAAAGGATGAAATTATGATGATGATGATGATGATATCTTGAAGTAGGAGATAGTGAATGGGAGTAGTATTGATTCAAAAGCTTAAGATACTGTAAAGACAACTGGCGAAATGTAACCGAGGCCCTTTGCGTCAATTGATAAAGGATGAAATTATGATGATGATGATGATGATATCTTGAAGTAGGAGATAGTGAATGGGAGTAGTATTGATTCAAAAGCTCAAGATACTGTAAAGACAACTGGCGAAATGTAACCGAGGCCCTTTGTCAATTGATAAAGGATGAAATTATGATGATGATGATGATGATATCTTGAAGTAGGAGATAGTGAATGGGAGTAGTATTGATTCAAAAGCTCAAGATACTGTAAAGACAACTGGCGAAATGTAACCGAGGCCCTTTGCGTCAATTGATAAAGGATGAAATTATGATGATGATGATGATGATATCTTGAAGTAGGAGATAGTGAATGGGAGTAGTATTGATTCAAAAGCTCAAGATACTGTAAAGACAACTGGCGAAATGTAACCGAGGCCCTTTGAGTCAATTGATAAAGGATGAAATTATGATGATGATGATGATGATATCGTGAAGTAGGAGATAGTGAATGGGAGTAGTATTGATTCAAAAGCTCAAGATACTGTAAAGACAACTGGCGAAATGTAACCGAGGCCCTTTGCGTCAATTGATAAAGGATGAAATTATGATGATGATGATGATCTTGAAGTAGGAGATAGTGAATGGGAGTAGTATTGATTCAAAAGCTCAAGATACTGTAAAGACAACTGGCGAAATGTAACCGAGGCCCTTTGAGTCAATTGATAAAGGATGAAATTATGATGATGATGATGATGATGAAATCTTGAAGTAGGAGATAGTGAATGGGAGTAGTATTGATTCAAAAGCTCAAGATACTGTAAAGACAACTGGCGAAATGTAACCGAGGCCCTTTGAGTCAATTGATAAAGGATGAAATTATGATGATGATGATGATGATGATCTTGAAGTAGGAGATAGTGAATGGGAGTAGTATTGATTCAAAAGCTTAAGATACTGTAAAGACAACTGGCGAAATGTAACCGAGGCCCTTTGCGTCAATTGATAAAGGATGAAATTATGATGATGATGATGATGATATCTTGAAGTAGGAGATAGTGAATGGGAGTAGTATTGATTCAAAAGCTTAAGATACTGTAAAGACAACTGGCGAAATGTAACCGAGGCCCTTTGCGTCAATTGATAAAGGATGAAATTATGATGATGATGATGATGATGATATATCTTGAAGTAGGAGATAGTGAATGGGAGTAGTATTGATTCAAAAGCTCAAGATACTGTAAAGACAACTGGCGAAATGTAACCGAGGCCCTTTGAGTCAATTGATAAAGGATGAAATTATGATGATGATGATGATGATATCTTGAAGTAGGAGATAGTGAATGGGAGTAGTATTGATTCAAAAGCTCAAGATACTGTAAAGACAACTGGCGAAATGTAACCGAGGCCCTTTGCGTCAATTGATAAAGGATGAAATTATGATGATGATGATGATGATATCTTGAAGTAGGAGATAGTGAATGGGAGTAGTATTGATTCAAAAGCTCAAGATACTGTAAAGACAACTGGCGAAATGTAACCGAGGCCCTTTGAGTCAATTGATAAAGGATGAAATTATGATGATGATGATGATGATATCTGAAGTAGGAGATAGTGAATGGGAGTAGTATTGATTCAAAAGCTCAAGATACTGTAAAGACAACTGGCGAAATGTAACCGAGGCCCTTTGCGTCAATTGATAAAGGATGAAATTATGATGATGATGATGATCTTGAAGTAGGAGATAGTGAATGGGAGTAGTATTGATTCAAAAGCTCAGATACTGTAAAGACAAAATGGCGAAATGTAACCGAGGCCCTTTGAGTCAATTGATAAAGGATGAAATTATGATGATGATGATGATGATGATCTTGAAGTAGGAGATAGTGAATGGGAGTAGTATTGATTCAAAAGCTCAAGATACTGTAAAGACAACTGGCGAAATGTAACCGAGGCCCTTTGAGTCAATTGATAAAGGATGAAATTATGATGATGATGATGATGATGATGATATCTTGAAGTAGGAGATAGTGAATGGGAGTAGTATTGATTCAAAAGCTTAAGATACTGTAAAGACAACTGGCGAAATGTAACCGAGGCCCTTTGCGTCAATTGATAAAGGATGAAATTATGATGATGATGATGATGATATCTTGAAGTAGGAGATAGTGAATGGGAGTAGTATTGATTCAAAAGCTTAAGATACTGTAAAGACAACTGGCGAAATGTAACCGAGGCCCTTTGCGTCAATTGATAAAGGATGAAATTATGATGATGATGATGATGATGATGATATCTTGAAGTAGGAGATAGTGAATGGGAGTAGTATTGATTCAAAAGCTCATGATACTGTAAAGACAACTGGCGAAATGTAACCGAGGCCCTTTGAGTCAATTGATAAAGGATGAAATTATGATGATGATGATGATGATATCTTGAAGTAGGAGATAGTGAATGGGAGTAGTATTGATTCAAAAGCTCAAGATACTGTAAAGACAACTGGCGAAATGTAACCGAGGCCCTTTGAGTCAATTGATAAAGGATGAAATTATGGATGATGATGATGATGATATCTTGAAGTAGGAGATAGTGAATGGGAGTAGTATTGATTCAAAAGCTCAAGATACTGTAAAGACAACTGGCGAAATGTAACCGAGGCCCTTTGCGTCAATTGATAAAGGATGAAATTATGATGATGATGATGATGATATCTTGAAGTAGGAGATAGTGAATGGGAGTAGTATTGATTCAAAAGCTCAAGATACTGTAAAGACAACTGGCGAAATGTAACCGAGGCCCTTTGAGTCAATTGATAAAGGATGAAATTATGATGATGATGATGATGATATCTTGAAGTAGGAGATAGTGAATGGGAGTAGTATTGATTCAAAAGCTCAAGATACTGTAAAGACAACTGGCGAAATGTAACCGAGGCCCTTTGCGTCAATTGATAAAGGATGAAATTATGATGATGATGATGATGATATCTTGAAGTAGGAGATAGTGAATGGGAGTAGTATTGATTCAAAAGCTCATGATACTGTAAAGACAACTGGCGAAATGTAACCGAGGCCCTTTGCGTCAATTGATAAAGGATGAAATTATGATGATGATGATGATGATGATGATATCTTGAAGAAGGAGATAGTGAATGGGAGTAGTATTGATTCAAAAGCTTAAGATACTGTAAAGACAACTGGCGAAATGTAACCGAGGCCCTTTGCGTCAATTGATAAAGGATGAAATTATGATGATGATGATGATGATATCTTGAAGTAAGGAGATAGTGAATGGGAGTAGTATTGATTCAAAAGCTTAAGATACTGTAAAGACAACTGGCGAAATGTAACCGAGGCCCTTTGCGTCAATTGATAAAGGATGAATTATGATGATGATGATGATGATGATGATATCTTGAAGTAGGAGATAGTGAATGGGAGTAGTATTGATTCAAAAGCTCAAGATACTGTAAAGACAACTGGCGAAATGTAACCGAGGCCCTTTGAGTCAATTGATAAAGGATGAAATTATGATGATGATGATGATGATATCTTGAAGTAGGAGATAGTGAATGGGAGTAGTATTGATTCAAAAGCTCAAGATACTGTAAAGACAACTGGCGAAATGTAACCGAGGCCCTTTGAGTCAATTGATAAAGGATGAAATTATGATGATGATGATGATGATGATGATCTTGAAGTAGGAGATAGTGAATGGGAGTAGTATTGATTCAAAAGCTCAAGATACTGTAAAGACAACTGGCGAAATGTAACCGAGGCCCTTTGCGTCAATTGATAAAGGATGAAATTATGATGATGATGATGATGATATCTTGAAGTAGGAGATAGTGAATGGGAGTAGTATTGATTCAAAAGCTCAAGATACTGTAAAGACAACTGGCGAAATGTAACCGAGGCCCTTTGAGTCAATTGATAAAGGATGAAATTATGATGATGATGATGATGATATCTGAAGTAGGAGATAGTGAATGGGAGTAGTATTGATTCAAAAGCTCAAGATACTGTAAAGACAACTGGCGAAATGTAACCGAGGCCCTTTGCGTCAATTGATAAAGGATGAAATTATGATGATGATGATGATGATATCTTGAAGTAGGAGATAGTGAATGGGAGTAGTATTGATTCAAAAGCTCATGATACTGTAAAGACAACTGGCGAAATGTAACCGAGGCCCTTTGCGTCAATTGATAAAGGATGAAATTATGATGATGATGATGATGATCTTGAAGTAGGAGATAGTGAATGGGAGTAGTATTGATTCAAAAGCTTAAGATACTGTAAAGACAACTGGCGAAATGTAACCGAGGCCCTTTGCGTCAATTGATAAAGGATGAAATTATGATGATGATGATGATGATATCTTGAAGTAGGAGATAGTGAATGGGAGTAGTATTGATTCAAAAGCTTAAGATACTGTAAAGACAACTGGCGAAATGTAACCGAGGCCCTTTGTGTCAATTGATAAAGGATGAAATTATGATGATGATGATGATGATATCTTGAAGTAGGAGATAGTGAATGGGAGTAGTATTGATTCAAAAGCTTAAGATACTGTAAAGACAACTGGCGAAATGTAACCGAGGCCCTTTGCGTCAATTGATAAAGGATGAAATTATGATGATGATGATGATGATATCTTGAAGTAGGAGATAGTGAATGGGAGTAGTATTGATTCAAAAGCTCAAGATACTGTAAAGACAACTGGCGAAATGTAACCGAGGCCCTTTGCGTCAATTGATAAAGGATGAAATTATGATGATGATGATGATGATATCTTGAAGTAGGAGATAGTGAATGGGAGTAGTATTGATTCAAAAGCTCAAGATACTGTAAAGACAACTGGCGAAATGTAACCGAGGCCCTTTGCGTCAATTGATAAAGGATGAAATTATGATGATGATGATGATGATATCTTGAAGTAGGAGATAGTGAATGGGAGTAGTATTGATTCAAAAGCTCAAGATACTGTAAAGACAACTGGCGAAATGTAACCGAGGCCCTTTGAGTCAATTGATAAAGGATGAAATTATGATGATGATGATGATGATATCTTGAAGTAGGAGATAGTGAATGGGAGTAGTATTGATTCAAAAGCTCAAGATACTGTAAAGACAACTGGCGAAATGTAACCGAGGCCCTTTGCGTCAATTGATAAAGGATGAAATTATGATGATGATGATGATGATATCTTGAAGTAGGAGATAGTGAATGGGAGTAGTATTGATTCAAAAGCTCAAGATACTGTAAAGACAACTGGCGAAATGTAACCGAGGCCCTTTGAGTCAATTGATAAAGGATGAAATTATGATGATGATGATGATGATATCTTGAAGTAGGAGATAGTGAATGGGAGTAGTATTGATTCAAAAGCTTAAGATACTGTAAAGACAACTGGCGAAATGTAACCGAGGCCCTTTGCGTCAATTGATAAAGGATGAAATTATGATGATGATGATGATGATATCTTGAAGTAGGAGATAGTGAATGGGAGTAGTATTGATTCAAAAGCTCAAGATACTGTAAAGACAACTGGCGAAATGTAACCGAGGCCCTTTGAGTCAATTGATAAAGGATGAAATTATGATGATGATGATGATGATGATGATATCTTGAAGTAGGAGATAGTGAATGGGAGTAGTATTGATTCAAAAGCTTAAGATACTGTAAAGACAACTGGCGAAATGTAACCGAGGCCCTTTGCGTCAATTGATAAAGGATGAAATTATGATGATGATGATGATGATATCTTGAAGTAGGAGATAGTGAATGGGAGTAGTATTGATTCAAAAGCTCAAGATACTGTAAAGACAACTGGCGAAATGTAACCGAGGCCCTTTGCGTCAATTGATAAAGGATGAAATTATGATGATGATGATGATGATATCTTGAAGTAGGAGATAGTGAATGGGAGTAGTATTGATTCAAAAGCTCAGATACTGTAAAGACAACTGGCGAAATGTAACCGAGGCCCTTTGCGTCAATTGATAAAGGATGAAATTATGATGATGATGATGATGATATCTTGAAGTAGGAGATAGTGAATGGGAGTAGTATTGATTCAAAAGCTCAAGATACTGTAAAGACAACTGGCGAAATGTAACCGAGGCCCTTTGAGTCAATTGATAAAGGATGAAATTATGATGATGATGATGATGATATCTTGAAGTAGGAGATAGTGAATGGGAGTAGTATTGATTCAAAAGCTCAAGATACTGTAAAGACAACTGGCGAAATGTAACCGAGGCCCTTTGAGTCAATTGATAAAGGATGAAATTATGATGATGATGATGATGATATCTTGAAGTAGGAGATAGTGAATGGGAGTAGTATTGATTCAAAAGCTCAAGATACTGTAAAGACAACTGGCGAAATGTAACCGAGGCCCTTTGAGTCAATTGATAAAGGATGAAATTATGATGATGATGATGATGATATCTTGAAGTAGGAGATAGTGAATGGGAGTAGTATTGATTCAAAAGCTTAAGATACTGTAAAGACAACTGGCGAAATGTAACCGAGGCCCTTTGCGTCAATTGATAAAGGATGAAATTATGATGATGATGATGATGATATCTTGAAGTAGGAGATAGTGAATGGGAGTAGTATTGATTCAAAAGCTCAAGATACTGTAAAGACAACTGGCGAAATGTAACCGAGGCCCTTTGAGTCAATTGATAAAGGATGAAATTATGATGATGATGATGATGATGATGATATCTTGAAGTAGGAGATAGTGAATGGGAGTAGTATTGATTCAAAAGCTTAAGATACTGTAAAGACAACTGGCGAAATGTAACCGAGGCCCTTTGCGTCAATTGATAAAGGATGAAATTATGATGATGATGATGATGATATCTTGAAGTAGGAGATAGTGAATGGGAGTAGTATTGATTCAAAAGCTCAAGATACTGTAAAGACAACTGGCGAAATGTAACCGAGGCCCTTTGCGTCAATTGATAAAGGATGAAATTATGATGATGATGATGATGATGATATCTTGAAGTAGGAGATAGTGAATGGGAGTAGTATTGATTCAAAAGCTCAAGATACTGTAAAGACAACTGGCGAAATGTAACCGAGGCCCTTTGCGTCAATTGATAAAGGATGAAATTATGATGATGATGATGATGATATCTTGAAGTAGGAGATAGTGAATGGGAGTAGTATTGATTCAAAAGCTCAAGATACTGTAAAGACAACTGGCGAAATGTAACCGAGGCCCTTTGCGTCAATTGATAAAGGATGAAATTATGATGATGATGATGATGATATCTTGAAGTAGGAGATAGTGAATGGGAGTAGTATTGATTCAAAAGCTCAAGATACTGTAAAGACAACTGGCGAAATGTAACCGAGGCCCTTTGCGTCAATTGATAAAGGATGAAATTATGATGATGATGATGATGATATCTTGAAGTAGGAGATAGTGAATGGGAGTAGTATTGATTCAAAAGCTCAAGATACTGTAAAGACAACTGGCGAAATGTAACCGAGGCCCTTTGCGTCAATTGATAAAGGATGAAATTATGATGATGATGATGATGATATCTTGAAGTAGGAGATAGTGAATGGGAGTAGTATTGATTCAAAAGCTCAAGATACTGTAAAGACAACTGGCGAAATGTAACCGAGGCCCTTTGCGTCAATTGATAAAGGATGAAATTATGATGATGATGATGATGATATCTTGAAGTAGGAGATAGTGAATGGGAGTAGTATTGATTCAAAAGCTCAAGATACTGTAAAGACAACTGGCGAAATGTAACCGAGGCCCTTTGCGTCAATTGATAAAGGATGAAATTATGATGATGATGATGATGATATCTTGAAGTAGGAGATAGTGAATGGGAGTAGTATTGATTCAAAAGCTTAAGATACTGTAAAGACAACTGGCGAAATGTAACCGAGGCCCTTTGCGTCAATTGATAAAGGATGAAATTATGATGATGATGATGATGATATCTTGAAGTAGGAGATAGTGAATGGGAGTAGTATTGATTCAAAAGCTCAAGATACTGTAAAGACAACTGGCGAAATGTAACCGAGGCCCTTTGCGTCAATTGATAAAGGATGAAATTATGATGATGATGATGATGATATCATGAAGTAGGAGATAGTGAATGGGAGTAGTATTGATTCAAAAGCTCAAGATACTGTAAAGACAACTGGCGAAATGTAACCGAGGCCCTTTGCGTCAATTGATAAAGGATGAAATTATGATGATGATGATGATGATATCTTGAAGTAGGAGATAGTGAATGGGAGTAGTATTGATTCAAAAGCTCAAGATACTGTAAAGACAACTGGCGAAATGTAACCGAGGCCCTTTGCGTCAATTGATAAAGGATGAAATTATGATGATGATGATGATGATATCTTGAAGTAGGAGATAGTGAATGGGAGTAGTATTGATTCAAAAGCTCAAGATACTGTAAAGACAACTGGCGAAATGTAACCGAGGCCCTTTGAATCAATTGATAAAGGATGAAATTATGATGATGATGATGATGATATCTTGAAGTAGGAGATAGTGAATGGGAGTAGTATTGATTCAAAAGCTCAAGATACTGTAAAGACAACTGGCGAAATGTAACCGAGGCCCTTTGCGTCAATTGATAAAGGATGAAATTATGATGATGATGATGATGATATCTTGAAGTAGGAGATAGTGAATGGGAGTAGTATTGATTCAAAAGCTTAAGATACTGTAAAGACAACTGGCGAAATGTAACCGAGGCCCTTTGCGTCAATTGATAAAGGATGAAATTATGATGATGATGATGATGATATCTTGAAGTAGGAGATAGTGAATGGGAGTAGTATTGATTCAAAAGCTCAAGATACTGTAAAGACAACTGGCGAAATGTAACCGAGGCCCTTTGCGTCAATTGATAAAGGATGAAATTATGATGATGATGATGATGATATCTTGAAGTAGGAGATAGTGAATGGGAGTAGTATTGATTCAAAAGCTTAAGATACTGTAAAGACAACTGGCGAAATGTAACCGAGGCCCTTTGCGTCAATTGATAAAGGATGAAATTATGATGATGATGATGATGATATCTTGAAGTAGGAGATAGTGAATGGGAGTAGTATTGATTCAAAAGCTCAAGATACTGTAAAGACAACTGGCGAAATGTAACCGAGGCCCTTTGCGTCAATTGATAAAGGATGAAATTATGATGATGATGATGATGATATCTTGAAGTAGGAGATAGTGAATGGGAGTAGTATTGATTCAAAAGCTCAAGATACTGTAAAGACAACTGGCGAAATGTAACCGAGGCCCTTTGCGTCAATTGATAAAGGATGAAATTATGATGATGATGATGATGATATCTTGAAGTAGGAGATAGTGAATGGGAGTAGTATTGATTCAAAAGCTCAAGATACTGTAAAGACAACTGGCGAAATGTAACCGAGGCCCTTTGCGTCAATTGATAAAGGATGAAATTATGATGATGATGATGATGATATCTTGAAGTAGGAGATAGTGAATGGGAGTAGTATTGATTCAAAAGCTTAAGATACTGTAAAGACAACTGGCGAAATGTAACCGAGGCCCTTTGCGTCAATTGATAAAGGATGAAATTATGATGATGATGATGATGATATCTTGAAGTAGGAGATAGTGAATGGGAGTAGTATTGATTCAAAAGCTCAAGATACTGTAAAGACAACTGGCGAAATGTAACCGAGGCCCTTTGAGTCAATTGATAAAGGATGAAATTATGATGATGATGATGATGATATCTTGAAGTAGGAGATAGTGAATGGGAGTAGTATTGATTCAAAAGCTTAAGATACTGTAAAGACAACTGGCGAAATGTAACCGAGGCCCTTTGAGTCAATTGATAAAGGATGAAATTATGATGATGATGATGATGATATCTTGAAGTAGGAGATAGTGAATGGGAGTAGTATTGATTCAAAAGCTTAAGATACTGTAAAGACAACTGGCGAAATGTAACCGAGGCCCTTTGCGTCAATTGATAAAGGATGAAATTATGATGATGATGATGATGATATCTTGAAGTAGGAGATAGTGAATGGGAGTAGTATTGATTCAAAAGCTTAAGATACTGTAAAGACAACTGGCGAAATGTAACCGAGGCCCTTTGCGTCAATTGATAAAGGATGAAATTATGATGATGATGATGATGATATCTTGAAGTAGGAGATAGTGAATGGGAGTAGTATTGATTCAAAAGCTCAAGATACTGTAAAGACAACTGGCGAAATGTAACCGAGGCCCTTTGCGTCAATTGATAAAGGATGAAATTATGATGATGATGATGATGATCTTGAAGTAGGAGATAGTGAATGGGAGTAGTATTGATTCAAAAGCTCAAGATACTGTAAAGACAACTGGCGAAATGTAACCGAGGCCCTTTGCGTCAATTGATAAAGGATGAAATTATGATGATGATGATGATGATATCTTGAAGTAGGAGATAGTGAATGGGAGTAGTATTGATTCAAAAGCTCAAGATACTGTAAAGACAACTGGCGAAATGTAACCGAGGCCCTTTGAGTCAATTGATAAAGGATGAAATTATGATGATGATGATGATGATATCTTGAAGTAGGAGATAGTGAATGGGAGTAGTATTGATTCAAAAGCTCAAGATACTGTAAAGACAACTGGCGAAATGTAACCGAGGCCCTTTGAGTCAATTGATAAAGGATGAAATTATGATGATGATGATGATGATATCTTGAAGTAGGAGATAGTGAATGGGAGTAGTATTGATTCAAAAGCTCAAGATACTGTAAAGACAACTGGCGAAATGTAACCGAGGCCCTTTGCGTCAATTGATAAAGGATGAAATTATGATGATGATGATGATGATATCTTGAAGTAGGAGATAGTGAATGGGAGTAGTATTGATTCAAAAGCTCAAGATACTGTAAAGACAACTGGCGAAATGTAACCGAGGCCCTTTGAGTCAATTGATAAAGGATGAAATTATGATGATGATGATGATGATGATGATATCTTGAAGTAGGAGATAGTGAATGGGAGTAGTATTGATTCAAAAGCTTAAGATACTGTAAAGACAACTGGCGAAATGTAACCGAGGCCCTTTGCGTCAATTGATAAAGGATGAAATTATGATGATGATGATGATGATATCTTGAAGTAGGAGATAGTGAATGGGAGTAGTATTGATTCAAAAGCTTAAGATACTGTAAAGACAACTGGCGAAATGTAACCGAGGCCCTTTGCGTCAATTGATAAAGGATGAAATTATGATGATGATGATGATGATATCTTGAAGTAGGAGATAGTGAATGGGAGTAGTATTGATTCAAAAGCTCAAGATACTGTAAAGACAACTGGCGAAATGTAACCGAGGCCCTTTGCGTCAATTGATAAAGGATGAAATTATGATGATGATGATGATGATGACATCTTGAAGTAGGAGATAGTGAATGGGAGTAGTATTGATTCAAAAGCTCAAGATACTGTAAAGACAACTGGCGAAATGTAACCGAGGCCCTTTGCGTCAATTGATAAAGGATGAAATTATGATGATGATGATGATGATATCTTGAAGTAGGAGATAGTGAATGGGAGTAGTATTGATTCAAAAGCTCAAGATACTGTAAAGACAACTGGCGAAATGTAACCGAGGCCCTTTGAGTCAATTGATAAAGGATGAAATTATGATGATGATGATGATGATGATCTTGAAGTAGGAGATAGTGAATGGGAGTAGTATTGATTCAAAAGCTCAAG
Organism: Palaemon carinicauda; assembly: GCF_036898095.1. Taxonomy (NCBI): domain Eukaryota; kingdom Metazoa; phylum Arthropoda; class Malacostraca; order Decapoda; family Palaemonidae; genus Palaemon; species Palaemon carinicauda. Next base: position 26,349,926 of record NC_090735.1, read on the forward strand.
ATACTGTAAAGACAACTGGCGAAATGTAACCGAGGCCCTTTGAGTCAATTGATAAAGGATGAAATTATGATGATGATGATGATGATATCTTGAAGTAGGAGATAGTGAATGGGAGTAGTATTGATTCAAAAGCTTAAGATACTGTAAAGACAACTGGCGAAATGTAACCGAGGCCCTTTGCGTCAATTGATAAAGGATGAAATTATGATGATGATGATGATGATATCTTGAAGTAGGAGATAGTGAATGGGAGTAGTATTGATTCAAAAGCTCAAGATACTGTAAAGACAACTGGCGAAATGTAACCGAGGCCCTTTGAGTCAATTGATAAAGGATGAAATTATGATGATGATGATGATGATGATGATATCTTGAAGTAGGAGATAGTGAATGGGAGTAGTATTGATTCAAAAGCTTAAGATACTGTAAAGACAACTGGCGAAATGTAACCGAGGCCCTTTGCGTCAATTGATAAAGGATGAAATTATGATGATGATGATGATGATGATATCTTGAAGTAGGAGATAGTGAATGGGAGTAGTATTGATTCAAAAGCTTAAGATACTGTAAAGACAACTGGCGAAATGTAACCGAGGCCCTTTGCGTCAATTGATAAAGGATGAAATTATGATGATGATGATGATGATATCTTGAAGTAGGAGATAGTGAATGGGAGTAGTATTGATTCAAAAGCTCAAGATACTGTAAAGACAACTGGCGAAATGTAACCGAGGCCCTTTGCGTCAATTGATAAAGGATGAAATTATGATGATGATGATGATGATATCTTGAAGTAGGAGATAGTGAATGGGAGTAGTATTGATTCAAAAGCTCAAGATACTGTAAAGACAACTGGCGAAATGTAACCGAGGCCCTTTGCGTCAATTGATAAAGGATGAAATTATGATGATGATGATGATGATATCTTGAAGTAGGAGATAGTGAATGGGAGTAGTATTGATTCAAAAGCTCAAGATACTGTAAAGACAACTGGCGAAATGTAACCGAGGCCCTTTGCGTCAATTGATAAAGGATGAAATTATGATGATGATGATGATGATATCTTGAAGTAGGAGATAGTGAATGGGAGTAGTATTGATTCAAAAGCTCAAGATACTGTAAAGACAACTGGCGAAATGTAACCGAGGCCCTTTGCGTCAATTGATAAAGGATGAAATTATGATGATGATGATGATGATATCTTGAAGTAGGAGATAGTGAATGGGAGTAGTATTGATTCAAAAGCTCAAGATACTGTAAAGACAACTGGCGAAATGTAACCGAGGCCCTTTGCGTCAATTGATAAAGGATGAAATTATGATGATGATGATGATGATCTTGAAGTAGGAGATAGTGAATGGGAGTAGTATTGATTCAAAAGCTCAAGATACTGTAAAGACAACTGGCGAAATGTAACCGAGGCCCTTTGAGTCAATTGATAAAGGATGAAATTATGATGATGATGATGATGATGATGATATCTTGAAGTAGGAGATAGTGAATGGGAGTAGTATTGATTCAAAAGCTTAAGATACTGTAAAGACAACTGGCGAAATGTAACCGAGGCCCTTTGCGTCAATTGATAAAGGATGAAATTATGATGATGATGATGATGATATCTTGAAGTAGGAGATAGTGAATGGGAGTAGTATTGATTCAAAAGCTTAAGATACTGTAAAGACAACTGGCGAAATGTAACCGAGGCCCTTTGCGTCAATTGATAAAGGATGAAATTATGATGATGATGATGATGATATCTTGAAGTAGGAGATAGTGAATGGGAGTAGTATTGATTCAAAAGCTCAAGATACTGTAAAGACAACTGGCGAAATGTAACCGAGGCCCTTTGCGTCAATTGATAAAGGATGAAATTATGATGATGATGATGATGATATCTTGAAGTAGGAGATAGTGAATGGGAGTAGTATTGATTCAAAAGCTTAAGATACTGTAAAGACAACTGGCGAAATGTAACCGAGGCCCTTTGCGTCAATTGATAAAGGATGAAATTATGATGATGATGATGATGATATCTTGAAGTAGGAGATAGTGAATGGGAGTAGTATTGATTCAAAAGCTTAAGATACTGTAAAGACAACTGGCGAAATGTAACCGAGGCCCTTTGCGTCAATTGATAAAGGATGAAATTATGATGATGATGATGATGATATCTTGAAGTAGGAGATAGTGAATGGGAGTAGTATTGATTCAAAAGCTCAAGATACTGTAAAGACAACTGGCGAAATGTAACCGAGGCCCTTTGAATCTATTGATAAAGGATGAAATTATGATGATGATGATGATGATATCTTGAAGTAGGAGATAGTGAATGGGAGTAGTATTGATTCAAAAGCTTAAGATACTGTAAAGACAACTGGCGAAATGTAACCGAGGCCCTTTGCGTCAATTGATAAAGGATGAAATTATGATGATGATGATGATGATATCGTGAAGTAGGAGATAGTGAATGGGAGTAGTATTGATTCAAAAGCTCAAGATACTGTAAAGACAACTGGCGAAATGTAACCGAGGCCCTTTGAGACAATTGATAAAGGATGAAATTATGATGATGATGATGATGATGATGATATCTTGAAGTAGGAGATAGTGAATGGGAGTAATATTGACTCAAAAGCTTAAGATACTGTAAAGACAACTGGCGAAATGTAACCGAGGCCCTTTGCGTCAATTGATAAAGGATGAAATTATGATGATGATGATGATGATATCTTGAAGTAGGAGATAGTGAATGGGAGTAGTATTGATTCAAAAGCTTAAGATACTGTAAAGACAACTGGCGAAATATAACCGAGGCCCTTTGCGTCAATTGATAAAGGATGAAATTATGATGATGATGATGATGATATCTTGAAGTAGGAGATAGTGAATGGGAGTAGTATTGATTCAAAAGCTCTTGATACTGTAAAGACAACTGGCGAAATGTAACCGAGGCCTTTTGCGTCAATTGATAAAGGATGAAATTATGATGATGATGATGGTGACATCTTGAAGTAGGAGATAGTGAATGGGATTAGTATTGAATCAAAAGCTCAAGATACTGTAAAGACAACTGGCGAAATGTAACCGAGGCCCTTTGAGTCAATTGATAAAGGATGAAATTATGATGATGATGATGATGATATCGTGAAGTAGGAGATAGTGAATGGGAGTAGTATTGATTCAAAAGCTCAAGATACTGTAAAGACAACTAGCGAAATGTAACCGAGGCCCTTTGAGTCAATTGATAAAGGATGAAATTATGATGATGATGATGATGATGATGCTATCTTGAAGTAGGAGATAGTGAATGGGAGTAGTATTGATTCAAAAGCTCAAGATACTGTAAAGACAACTGGCGAAATGTAACCGAGGCCCTTTGAGTCAATTGATAAAGGATGAAATTATGATGATGATGATGAGGATGATGATATCTTGAAGTAGGAGATAGTGAATGGGAGTAATATTGATTCAAAAGCTCAAGATACTGTAAAGACAACTGGCGAAATGTAACCGAGGCCCTTTGAGTCAATTGATAAAGGATGAAATTATGATGATGATGATGATGATGATGATATCTTGAAGTAGGAGATAGTGAATGGGAGTAGTATTGATTCAAAAGCTCAAGATACTGTAAAGACAACTGGCGAAATGTAACCGAGGCCCTTTGAGTCAATTGATAAAGGATGAAATTATGATGATGATGATGATGATGATGATATCTTGAAGTAGGAGATAGTGAATGGGAGTAGTATTGATTCAAAAGCTCATGATACTGTAAAGACAACTGGCGAAATGTAACCGAGGCCCTTTGCGTCAATTGATAAAGGATGAAATTATGATGATGATGATAATGATGATGATATCTTGAAGTAGGAGATAGTGAATGGGAGTAATATTGATTCAAAAGCTCAAGATACTGTAAAGACAACTGGTGAAATGTAACCGAGGCCCTTTGCGTCAATTGATAAAGGATGAAATTATGATGATGCTGATGATGATGATGATGATGATATCTTGAAGTAGGAGATAGTGAATGGGAGTAATATTGATTCAAAAGCTCAAGATACTGTAAACACAACTGGCGAAATGTAACCGAGGCCCTTTGCGTCAATTGATAAAGGATGAAATTATGATGATGATGATGATGATGATATCTTGAAGTAGGAGATAGTGAATGGGAGTAGTACTGATTCAAAAGCTCAAGATACTGTAAAGACAACTGGCGAAATGTAACCGAGGCCCTTTGTGTCAATTGATAAAGGATGAAATTATGATGATGATGATGATGATATCATGAAGTAGGAGATAGTGAATGGGAGTAGTATTGATTCAAAAGCTCAAGATACTGTAAAGACAACTGGCGAAATGTAACCGAGGCCCTTTGCGTCAATTGATAAAGGATGAAATTATGATGATGATGATGATGATATCTTGAAGTAGGAGATAGTGAATGGGAGTAGTATTGATTCAAAAGCTCAAGATACTGTAAAGACAACTGGCGAAATGTAACCGAGGCTCTTTGCGTCAATTGATAAAAGGGTACCCCTGCGAGTCTGTGCAAATGCACCTCATTAAGAACAATTGAGTATAAACCCTGGTTTCAGATAGCTTCATTTTATCACATATGCACAGAGTTATCTTCTTTATTCATCTACAGTACATTTTTATGACGATAATAAAGCCTATCCCAAACCTAAGACAATAGAGAAAAAATAGAAATTTATAAGAAAATATTAGTAAAGAAACACTGGAAATAATTGGATGATTCACGAAATAAAAATTAAAAATAATTTCTTATATTCTATTTTTACTGAAGCAACTTCTGGCTAAAGGCCAAATCATTGAGCAAGAGGAGTAGAAATGCAATTACGATAACAGGAAATAATTGATGCAGAAACACAGGAAGAAATATTTGCAAAATTTGGCATCGACTGAAAGTCATAGAAGCTGAAATAAAACCTGTAAAAAGCTCTGGAGGAAATGGACTGAGAAATCAAATTTAAAAACAACAATATTGGAAAAGAAAGTTAATGGAATGTGGTTATACCTCGTAGCCTTTTTTCCGAATTCAATTAAAACGTATAATTTGGGAATAAATCTAATTGTAGAATATTAAAATGCTTGCCAAAGATGAATTTCCCGTAAAGAATAACCTATGAAAATTTGCATGAGGTACATGTATATAAAGAAACGAGACGGAATGTAGAAAAACAATGTTCTATTTCACAAAATATAATAACACTAATTTAAGGGGGAAAACATTATTTTCCTTAATCCTCTAATTATGATAATGACCCATTTGACTGAAATAGACGAAAAGGAAAAATATATAAATATATAAATATATGTGTGTATGTTTATGCATGTTTTTGAATATTTAGAAGCATACATATATATATATATATATATATATATATTATACAAACCAAAAACCCAATTCAGAAGTTGAGCACGCTAGAGAACAGTTTCAGCTTCGGCCGAAAGAGGATATCATCCTTTTGAAACTCCAAAATTGACTATGTTGACGAGAAGCTTAACCTAAATCTTCCCTTAATAGGATTTTACCCTCAAGATTGCAGCCTAAATCACTTGCAAAACTGGGCTGATTTCTACTAAGGGGATGTTCAGGGGATGGTTGTGAAAGGTGTACGAACTTCCTGAGAGAGAGAGAGAGAGAGAGAGAGAGAGAGAGAGAGAGAGAGAGAGATTACTTTTGGATTTTATAAAGTCAATGAAGATGAGATTTTTACCCTTTTGTTGACCTTCCGACTACAAGAGGGTAGCCATATCTGAATAAAAATGAAAGAAAATCTATGCCCTACCTTATACGTGTATATATATATATATATATATATACATATATATATATATATATATATATATATATTTATATATATATATATATATATAAGTGTATATATATATACATATATATATATATATATATATATATGATAAATTTTGCACATTTTTACGTGTTTTTCATATTCAAATAAGCCATATATATTTTTGATACATTAATGTCTGGATTCTCTTAACGACCTCGGGATCAGAGCCCCAGGCGAAATCACACAAAGACAAGAGCTTGGCTCCGGCCGGGAATCGAACCCTGGTCGGCAAGCTTGTACAGACAGTGACTAACCCACTTGGCCACGAAGAAAGATAAAAGTCAATGACAATTCTTCTGTACTTATACCTGTCGAATTCAGGTATTTTGTACTTAGAATTGAAATCAACCCATCTTCACCATCGTAGCTAATTGGTAGTTTGTTACTTGGCATTCAATTAATGATAAATTTTGCACATTTTTACGTGTTTTTCATATTCAAATAAGCCATATATATTTTTGATACATTAATGTCTGGATTCTCTTAACGACCTCGGGATCAGAGCCCCAGGCGAAATCACACAAAGACAAGAGCTTGGCTCCGGCCGGGAATCGAACCCTGGTCGGCAAGCTTGTACAGACAGTGACTAACCCACTTGGCCACGAAGAAAGATAAAAGTCAATGACAATTCTTCTGTACTTATACCTGTCGAATTCAGGTATTTTGTACTTAGAATTGAAATCAACCCATCTTCACCATCGTAGCTAAAAGGTAGTTTGTTACTTGGCATTCAATTAATGATAAATTTTGCACATTTTTACGTGTTTTTCATATTCAAATAAGCCATATATATTTTTGATACATTAATGTCTGGATTCTCTTAACGACCTCGGGATCAGAGCCCCAGGCGAAATCACACAAAGACAAGAGCTTGGCTCCGGCCGGGAATCGAACCCTGGTCGGCAAGCTTGTACAGACAGTGACTAACCCACTTGGCCACGAAGAAAGATAAAAGTCAATGACAATTCTTCTGTACTTATACCTGTCGAATTCAGGTATTTTGTACTTAGAATTGAAATCAACCCATCTTCACCATCGTAGCTAATTGGTAGTTTGTTACTTGGCATTCAATTAATGATAAATTTTGCACATTTTTACGTGTTTCTCATATTCAAATAAGCCATATATATTTTTGATACATTAATGTCTGGATTCTCTTAACGACCTCGGGATCAGAGCCCCAGGCGAAATCACACAAAGACAAGAGCTTGGCTCCGGCCGGGAATCGAACCCTGGTCGGCAAGCTTGTACAGACAGTGACTAACCCACTTGGCCACGAAGAAAGATAAAAGTCAATGACAATTCTTCTGTACTTATACCTGTCGAATTCAGGTATTTTGTACTTAGAATTGAAATCAACCCATCTTCACCATCGTAGCTAATTGGTAGTTTGTTACTTGGCATTCAATTAATGATAAATTTTGCACATTTTTACGTGTTTTTCATATTCAAATAAGCCATATATATTTTTGATACATTAATGTCTGGATTCTCTTAACGACCTCGGGATCAGAGCCCCAGGCGAAATCACACAAAGACAAGAGCTTGGCTCCGGCCGGGAATCGAACCCTGGTCGGCAAGCTTGTACAGACATTGACTAACCCACTTGGCCACGAAGAAAGATAAAAGTCAATGACAATTCTTCTGTACTTATACCTGTCGAATTCAGGTATTTTGTACTTAGAATTGAAATCAACCCATCTTCACCATCGTAGCTAATTGGTAGTTTGTTACTTGGCATTCAATTAATGATAAATTTTGCACATTTTTACGTGTTTTTCATATTCAAATAAGCCATATATATTTTTGATACATTAATGTCTGGATTCTCTTAACGACCTCGGGATCAGAGCCCCAGGCGAAATCACACAAAGACAAGAGCTTGGCTCCGGCCGGGAATCGAACCCTGGTCGGCAAGCTTGTACAGACAGTGACTAACCCACTTGGCCACGAAGAAAGATAAAAGTCAATGACAATTCTTCTGTACTTATACCTGTCGAATTCAGGTATTTTGTACTTAGAATTGAAATCAACCCATCTTCACCATCGTAGCTAATTGGTAGTTTGTTACTTGGCATTCAATTAATGATAAATTTTGCACATTTTTACGTGTTTTTCATATTCAAATAAGCCATATATATTTTTGATACATTAATGTCTGGATTCTCTTAACGACCTCGGGATCAGAGCCCCAGGCGAAATCACACAAAGACAAGAGCTTGGCTCCGGCCGGGAATCGAACCCTGGTCGGCAAGCTTGTACAGACAGTGACTAACCCACTTGGCCACGAAGAAAGATAAAAGTCAATGACAATTCTTCTGTACTTATACCTGTCGAATTCAGGTATTTTGTACTTAGAATTGAAATCAACCCATCTTCACCATCGTAGCTAATTGGTAGTTTGTTACTTGGCATTCAATTAATGATAAATTTTGCACATTTTTACGTGTTTTTCATATTCAAATAAGCCATATATATTTTTGATACATTAATGTCTGGATTCTCTTAACGACCTCGGGATCAGAGCCCCAGGCGAAATCACACAAAGACAAGAGCTTGGCTCCGGCCGGGAATCGAACCCTGGTCGGCAAGCTTGTACAGACAGTGACTAACCCACTTGGCCACGAAGAAAGATAAAAGTCAATGACAATTCTTCTGTACTTATACCTGTCGAATTCAGGTATTTTGTACTTAGAATTGAAATCAACCCATCTTCACCATCGTAGCTAATTGGTAGTTTGTTACTTGGCATTCAATTAATGATAAATTTTGCACATTTTTACGTGTTTTTCATATTCAAATAAGCCATATATATTTTTGATACATTAATGTCTGGATTCTCTTAACGACCTCGGGATCAGAGCCCCAGGCGAAATCACACAAAGACAAGAGCTTGGCTCCGGCCGGGAATCGAACCCTGGTCGGCAAGCTTGTACAGACAGTGACTATATGGCTTATTTGAATATGAAAAACACGTAAAAATGTGCAAAATTTATCATTAATTGAATGCCAAGTAACAAACTACCAATTAGCTA
>NC_090735.1:26363848-26371348 GCF_036898095.1 Palaemon carinicauda
GGACTCCTCCTACTCAACACCTGAGTCAAGCCCAGGTAGCGGGTAAGGGAGTGTCATTGTTCTCTAAATCTCTATATGTATGTTCGTACTTTTGCTTTCCCTATAAATTATAAGAAACCTCTCTCAATAAATCAGTCCTCTGAGGAAGTATCACGAAACTAGTCAGTAGGCGTAGGTGGAGATGATGATGATGATGATGATGATATATATATATATATATATATATATATATATATATTTTTTTTTGGGGGGGGGGCCTCAGGCCATGTCGTCCTAATGGAAGTTCCTAAAAGGTAGCTTCCTAGGGTATATTTGACTACAGTGATATTCCCAGAGAATTTTACTTTAAGGTATCCAGAATTCTAACTCCTGGAGCGAATATCCCTAAATAAATCTCACAGGGATATCGCATAATATCAGATGACGTATTCTTCTCCCCGAACAGTATTAACGTTTCGAGGGGTTACAATGACAAGAATCTGAAACGAGAATGAAAAGAGAGCCGCTCATAAGGCATATCTCCTATTCCGTTTCCAGTGTGTATCTGATGAAGGCGGTAGCGCCCTCTTCATTCCTTTTCGTGTAACTCTACTACTCGGTGTTTTCCTTTGAGTTCTCCCGTTATTTTGGATATAATTCAACATTTTGATGCCTTCCCCGGTCTCTTTTGCCTCTGGAAAGTTGAGTATTATCTATACTGTGTATAAATGTAAGCTCTTGTCGTTTTGAATCAAATCAAAAGTGATATTAACGAACGTAAAGAAGAGCTGTTGCCTACCGGAGGCATCCTGGATGCTGTCGCTCGCTATTTATGGGTCATTTAGTTAGCTAGAGCGACGTTCTCGGTTTGTTATGCTTTAATAATCTAGCTATTTAGCTCCTCTAGGAATGCTTATATGATGCCGTTAGTTTTTAGTTTGGCGATTTAGGTAACCGATCTTATCCTTCGCGAGGCTTAGTAGCCTAGGCGTCCTGCCCTAGTACTTTCATGCATGATATAGGTTTTTCCGAGTGTTATGTTATTGAAGCTATAGGCGAATATTTTATACATGTAAGATATTGTTGAATTTTCTTTCCAAGATTGTATACGAGTTAGTTTCGGTGATTTAGGTAATCGATTCTCACCGCACCTAGGCTAGTAGCCTATGGTACAGTAGTATACTTTCGCTCATCCCCGATTGTTCTTTTCTCCTCCTGAGACTAAGTTCAATCCCTCTCTCCCTCTGAGTAAGCCTTAGGCTTAATCCTAGCGGTTCTATCTCAATAACATTCAGGTATAACTATACTAGGATATGTCTGTCCTGACCCGATAACCAGAGTGACTGGTTTTTTGGGTTAGGGCAGAACATCAGAGTTTCTAGTCTGTGGTCTGCTTCTTCCTAGCATAGAGAATGAGTTTCCTTTGCTAGGTTAGGTGCGGACACAAGAAGCTTTGCTTTCCTAGTCCACGTCTGAAGGATTCTGTACGAGATGATTCCTTCCTCTAGTGGTCTAGCACTGTCCTGTGTTGTTTTTCTCGGGCTGGAGAATGAGTTTTCTCCGTTGCCTGGCGAGATAACTTCACCTAACTTTGTTCTGGTTGGGAGGAGGATAGCAAGTATTGCCAGTCTTCCTCCCTAATAGACAACTCTAGGGTAGGATGAGCTTCCCTAACTGCTGAGTGTGTCTCTTGCTAGAACGAAGTTTATAGGACCCTTATCCCTTCCCCCTCCTTCTCTTTTTTAGTGATGGCCTAGCCATTGCACCTTTGGCCGCAGTCCTACTTCCGTACCTAGTGTAGGTTAGCATGGAGGACCGGCTCAGCTCTCTGCCGGCCGGCAATTACGTGTCGGCCGGCAATTACGTGTTGGCCGGCAGCGACCCCTTTTTCTTTGCAGAGTGAACCCCAGACCTCCCTTGGTCTCCCTTCCATGTCCGCTGGTAGATTCCGGCAAGCTATGGATTCCTTGGAAGCCTGAATGCTACATTCTCCCTTTCCATAAGTTTACTCTTTCTGGATGGAAGGTCGTATGGCAATGCTGTTTCTCTGATTAATGTGTTGTACCCCTAGCCCGGCTGCCGGCTTAACAGCTGGCAGCCGGGCAGGTGGAGGTTCTCTGGTTCTAAGCCACTGCCGGCAGGCATGGGTTTTGCTACCTTTGCCTGCCGGCAGTGGAAACACATCCCGAAATCTGCTGGCCACTATGATTAGCGGCCGGCAGCCGGGTGTTAGTGTTTTCAGTTGCCGGCCGGCACAAATTTGCGAACCAGTGACCTGCCGCCTATTAGTTAAAGGTAGTATATCTTTGAACTATACAAGGGTAAATGCCGGCCGGCACGTACCCGCATGTACCGGCGCATGCTGGCCGGCACAACAGCATGCGAAGTACAGTAGTTACTATATTTGTAGTGTAGTACACACTGCATTAATAAAACTACAGTACAGAGTTTGTGATAAAACTAAAGTTCTTCAACATACTTAATGTTATCTTGTACAGCCTTTTGTTGAGACCGTACAATATATAAAAAGTGAGTTCTTTCTGTATTCATTCTATCCCGTATATTAAAACTTTATTTCAAGGTGTGAACAACACCTTAAATTTCCGTTTAGGAAATTACATAAGGTATTCTAGAATAGAATTATCCTTAGTTTTAATATCTTGGGAGGTTACAGCAATTGACTGGACGGGAAATACAAGTATGTGTCTTTCCTTCTTTCTTTAGCTTTACTGTTCAAGCTACATGTTTTAATATAAGTGAAAAGCCTTCATTTGATACTCATGGATTTTTCTTTTCTTTACAGGAGGACCATCCAAAGTGCGGGAGTGTGTTCTGTAATGTCCGCAGTAAGAACTTCTGTGGACATCAGTTTTGCAGGAGGCACGCAGCATGCGCAGCCTCCAGAGGTGATCTCCGGTATTCGGACCCTCAGGTTTGTACAGTATGTTCTAACCTGATTACCGAGGCTTTTGACAATCCTAAGTCGACGGAGTCAAGGGATGCTGCCAGGGAAAAAGTTACGAACCTGGGTGAGGGGTTTTCAGAAAAAACATCTCAGGCCCCTACCTTCCAAATGAGAAGATGAGGGCCTACCTCTTCCCTAAAGCATAGGCTGATGCAGTCATTCCTCAGCCTCAGGTGGAGACACCAACTGCCAAGAATCCGGTAGATTCTGAAGTCTCGGCCGACCTTCAAGAAATCCAATTGGAAGATAAGATGTCGGAGGTGTCGGATTCTACAGAGAAGGACCTTCTAGGAGAAGGTCAGGAGGAGGAGCTGTCCCAGGCTACTCAAGTAGAAGAGGAAGAAATCGATGAGGTGTCGGTTACATCGGTTCCGGATCCAGAACCTGTTCCCTCTACATCGTCTGCTATCCCAGATGAACTGGGAAGGACTCTTTCTTCTATTGTTGAGATGATCCAACAAATTCAAAGGAAGAATGATGAGAAGGAAGCTGCAATGAAACTGGAGATACGTAAACTTGCAGCATCACGTGGGCCCCAGAAGTGACTCAACGTGAAGGATCTTCCTTTTTGCTCGGATACCAATCCTTGGAGGTATGCCGAACACATGCCAATGACAACCGGGAAGATCGTGATATCAGAAAAGTTGGGAGCAAATCCCCTGGAAGAGGTGGAATTTTGGCACAACAAAGATTCTTATCCGGACTGCTATGTCCGTCATAGGAAGGAGCCAGCCTCAAAGGAGGACACGGAGCCGAAGGAGGTCATAGTGTTTTACCATAGTAAAGCTCAGGCGTTACTAGCGAGCTCGATGAAAGAGAGGGGCTTCACGAACTCAAAGGTGCCAGCCTTGAGTAAGAAGCTTTCCTCCTTTGTGGTCTCTCCTACAAGAGCCTTTCCCTTCATGGAAAAGGGATATAAGGCTGCCTTAAAGGCAGTGGAGGCAGGGAAACCATGCCCCTCCTTGGAGAAGTGCAAGCCGTTATCTCTGACCTTGCCCTTGGACCAAGAAGACTGGAAGGACATACACCTTACATTCTCAGTCTCGAAGCTGGAAGCTGATATTGCTGAACGTCAGTTTGGTGAGGAACTTCCAAAACTGTTGGATGTTCTCTTGCGCAGAGAGCAAGAGACGAAGGAAAGACTTGCGGCATCAATGTCGTTGCAAACGACATTAGAAACGATGGCAAGTGACCCCAAGAACCAGGACATGTTCATGGTAGTGGCCAAAACCCATCTGGCCAGAGTTACGAAGGATCTCTATAGCTTTATTAAAGCTAGGAGAGCCAGTAGAGAGTTTGTGTTCACCTCGGCTGCGGTGAGGCACGAACCGAGGAAACTGATCTCCTCTCGTATCTGGGGTAAAGACCTCTTTCCCAACGAAGTGGTTAAAGAGGTAGTAGACAAGGCCACCACAGAGAATAGGAACCTTCTCAAAAAGTGTGGCTTAGATCTTAAGAGAAAGTCTTCTCCGGATGAGGGTCCCCAACCGAAGATGAAGACAAAAAGGCCTAGGCCATCCTCTCGGCCGGCTAAACCCTACCGACAGCAACAACAACAACAACTTCCTGTGACCGCAGTGCCTCAGATAGTGGCACAACCTCCAACCACGTACCAGCTGGTACCTCGACACAGTCGCCAGTTTTTAGCCCAGCCTTCGAAAGGCAGACTTCTTCCTTTCGTTCGAAAGCTAGAGGGACAGCCAGAGGTTCTTCTAGACGCCCTTCAAGAGGAAAGGGATCCAGAGGAGGACTCGGTCAAGGAGGCAAGGCCTCAGGTCCACAACAGCAGAAGTGAGATACTTCCAGTAGGAGGGAGACTACAGCTATTTAGGGATCGCTGGACCTTCGATCCCTGAGCCCACAGCCCAATAAAGAATGGACTAGGTTGGAGCTGGAGCAGTCCTCCACCTCAATTTCCTCAATTCTCCCAACACTCAACCCCCTTTCTGGAAGAATATGTGCGAGAGCTCTTAGACGAAAGAGTAATCCGGAAAGTTAAGTCCATCAAATTCCAAGGAAGCCTGTTTTGCGTTCCAAAGAAGGACTCAGAAAAACTCAGAGTCATTCCAGACTTGTCGCCACTCAACAAGTTCATAGAGAACTACAAGTTCAGAATGCTCACACTTCAACACATACAGACCCTACTGCTCAAAAGGGCATATACTGTCTCTATAGACTTGTCTGACGCTTCTTGGCACGTTCCAATTAATCGTCACCTCTCCTCCTACCTAGGCTTCAAGTTACATAGAAAACTTTACGCCTTCAGAGCTATGCCTTTTGGGCTAAACATAGCCCCAAGGATTTTCACGAAGCTTGCGAACACAGCCGTCCATCAATTACGCCTAAAGGGAGTCCAAGTAGTAGCCTACTTGGACGACTGGCTGATGTGGGCAGCATCCAGGACAGAATGCATGCAAGCTTCTAAGATAGTGATCCAGTTCCTGGAACATCTGGGATTCAAGATCAACATAAAAAAGTCTCGACTTTCTCCAGCTCAAAAATTTCAGTGGTTGAGAATCCACTGGAGTTTGGAGTCACATCGACTTTCCATTCCTGGGAAGAAGAGGAAAGAAATAGCAGGATCTGTCAAGTGACTATTGAAATCCAAACGGATATCAAGACACGAACAGGAGAGAGTGCTGGGCTCTCTACAGTTTGCTTCGATAACAGATCCAGTGCTAAGAGCACAGCTAAAGGATGCAACAGGAGTCTGGAGAAAATACGCATCAAATGCGCGAAGATATCTAATAAGACCACTACCGACTCGACTGCAAACGCTTCTCAAGCCGTGGTCCAATGCCATGCAATTGAAGAAATCAATACTTCTTCAACCTCCTCTCCCGTCAGTAACTATCCACACAGACGCTTCAAAGGAAGGCTGGGGAGGTCACTCTCATCTGAAGAGAGTCCAAGGAGCTTGGTCCAATCTTTTCAAGTCATTTCACATCAACTTTCTAGAAGCCATGGCAGTACTTCTGACACTAAAGAAAGTATCTCCTTGCCACTCGACCCACATAAGACTGGTTCTAGACAGCGAGGTGATAGTGAGATGCCTGAATCGACAAAGGTCGAAGTCACCTCAAATCAACCAAGTGATGTTGGCCATATTCCGTTTGGCAGAAAGGAAGCAATGGCACCTGTCGGCAGTTCACATTCAAGGGTTCCGCAATGTGACAGCAGACGCTCTATCCAGGTTTACATCAATAGAGTCAGAATGGTCCCTTGACACAGGATCATTCTCCTTCATCTCGAGTCAAGTCCCGGAGCTGCAGATAGACCTCTTTGCGACGAAAGACAACAAAAAAATAGATCGTTACGTGTCCCCATACGAGGATCCGCTAGCGGAGGCAGTGGACGCTATGTCCCTAGACTGGAACAGATGGTCCAGTATTTATCTGTTCCCTCCGCACAACCTCCTTTTGAAGGTCCTCGACAAGCTGAGATTCTTCAAAGGGAAAGCAGCAATAGTGGCCCACAAGTGGCCAAATAGCGTGTGGTTCCCTCTGGCATTGGAACTACGACTAAAATTCGTACTGCTACCGGATCCATCCCTGTCTCAGCGAGTACAGAAGTCGATTATCTTCGCTTTATCACAGAAAACACGGAACTTACATCTCATGATTTTCTCTCCTTAGCGATGAGAAAAAGATTCGGTGTTAAAAGTCTGTTTAGACTTTTGGAGGAAACCAGAAGATATTATAAGGCTTCAGGGAAGAAACAGATATCCTTTGTCAAGGCGAAGAAACCAAAAGAAATCTAGACAGATTCCTATTTATCACTCTTTATTCACCTTCATGAGCAAGGTTTAGCAGCCAACACAATACTATTGTTCAAGCCTGCCTTGACAAGACAGATACTATATGCCTTACAGGTCGACCTTTCTAACGACGTTCTTAATGAATTACGAAGGCCCATGCTAGGCTTAGCCCTTCAGCGCCTCCAAAGACCCTTTGTATAGTCATTAGATAAGATTCTTCATTGTGCATAAATAATGAACAATGAGGAATGCGCTTAGAAGGTTTTGAATTAAAAGTCATATTTCTGCTTGTACTCGCTTTGGGGACCAGAGTTAGTAAATTAGTGGCTCTCTCTAGAGAGGAAGGCCACATCCAGTTCTTGGAGGGAGAACTGAATCTATTTCCAGACCCAACGTTTCTTACCAAGAACAAGCTATCCACCAATAGGTGGGGTCCCTAGAGAATCTGCCCTCTGAAGGAAGATGCATCTCTATGTCCAGTGGAGTGCCTAAAGGTCTATCTTCATAGAACTTCAGACTTTATGGGAGGACAGCTATTCAGAGGAGAAACCCTGGGTTCAAAGTTATCTATAACTAAGGGCGAAAATCACCCGTGTTATTCACAGAACGGATCCAGACAGTACACCCACTAGTCATGATCCGAGGAAAGTTGCCTCCTCCATAAAATTTCTTTAATTATATGGACTTTGAACATCCTTGTTTGTACACCGGCTGGTAGTCATCCAAGGTGTTTTTTATGCACTATGCGAAGCAAGTGGAGCAACTCAAGAGGTCTGTGGTAGCAGCAGGTAGAATTCCT
>NC_090735.1:26398848-26401348 GCF_036898095.1 Palaemon carinicauda
AATGCTTAAAAGGGTATTTGAAAATAGTTCACCATAATTATCTTCTTTTCAGCTTCAAAGTAATATATAACATCCGGATGGAAAAATATCTTTATAAAAAACGTACACATGCGTGAACACACTGTATATGTACACACGTACACGCGATTATAGCAGCTTCTAAACTTCTATTACCAAGTTCTGGATGTGTATGTGCGTGTGTCTCTGGTTCAACTAACCTTTCTTTTAGAGACGAGATGTGTCGTCATTTTAGTTGAGTTCGTCCCACCCCCCTATTTATCCTTTTAAGGTATTCGTTTGAAAAGAATGTTATGATGCCCATTTTAGGGTAATTACACTTCATATATATATATATATATATATATATATATATATATATATATATATATATATATATATATATATATATATATATATATATATATATTTACACAAATAAGCCATATATATTTTTGATACATTAATGTCTGGATTCTCTTAACGACCTCGGGATCAGAGCCCCAGGCGACGAAATCACACAAAGACAAGAGCTTGTGACCGGCCGGGAATCGAACCCTGGTCGGCAAGCTTGTATAAATAGTGACTAAACCACTTGGCCACGAAGAAAGATAAAAGTCAATGACAATTCTTCTGTACTTATACCTGTCGAATTCAGGTGTTTTGTACTTGGAATTGAAATCAACCCATCTTCACCATCGTAGCTAATTGGTAGTTTGTATTATTCTAATTCAAAGGTTTATGAACGCAAATCAAATTTATAAATACAACGCTTGCAATGGAAAATAAGAATCCTTTCAGCTATATAAAAAACGTCCTTGGAGACTTGATAGAGCTGTGCTCAATTGGAGATAAGTATAAGAACTGAATATAATAGTTCTGGTTTTGAAGCATCATTACAATATTGTATATTGCATAAAACGTCAGTGAAGAAGCTTAACTTCAAAAAGGTTAAAATATTTGGAGTTTTAAGAAATCATGAGGTATTCATATACCTTTTCAGTTTGCCTGTTCAAAACTAAAACACATTCTTATACGCAAATTAAAGTAAAAATATTCTTATATAGAGGGTTACTATATATATATATATATATATATATATATATATATATATATATATATATATATATATATATAAATATATATATATATAAATATATATAAATATATATATATATATATATATATATATATATATATATATATATATATATATATATATATATATATATATATGATAAATTTTGCAAATTTAGACATGTTTTTCATATTCATAAAAGCCATTCATTTTTGATACATTAATGTCTGTATTCTCTTACCGACACCGGGATCAGAGCCCGGGGCGAAATCACACAAAGACAATAGCTTCTAACCGGTCAGGAATCGAACCCTAGTTCAGGAAACTTGTATGAACAGTTCCTAAAAGTTTCCTGGACCAGGGTTCGATTCCCGGTTGGTCGGAATCTATTGTCTTTGTGTGATTTCGCCTGGGGCTCTGATCCCAAGGTCGGTAAGAGAATTCAAACATTAATGTCTCAAAAATATATGGCTAATCTGAATATATATATATATATATATATATATATATATATATATATATATATATATATATATATATATATATATATATATATATATTTATAAACAGCAGGACAACTAGTCTTTATTATATATGGGAGATATAGGTTGATGGAAGAGATCCGAGACTAGTCTAGAACTGTAGGTTCAGAAAGAGATTCAGGGAGAAGAGGAATATGGTTAATGTTCATACGTAATTCATAGTTAGCTGGTAAGAAATAAGATAAGTTGCAGAAACTATTTGATGAATTTTAAAGACATTGTAAACAGAGAAAGCTGAGAGACATCATTAACAGCAGCAAGATCACAATTAAAAACAATATAATGCGTATGAATTATAGAGAATAAAAATACTCAATTCACACAACCATGAAGTAGAGAATTAATAGATAAAGAAATGTAGAATTTTTTCAATATGCTTTGGAGGTCTTTACAAGTAACTCACGGTAAACTTTAGGATGTGTAATCGGATTATTGAGTAATTCTTTCTTAAACCGAATTGAAACTATAATGATAAAAGAAAATATGTGCAAAGATATTGATGGTGATGAAATGGTTAAAAATGATGGTGATGAGAAGGTTAAATAACATATGTTAACAAATAATTCTAAAATCTTAACCAATGAAAGGGAACTTTTGTTCGTACCATAAGATTATTTTCATATTTCTTGTACAATCAGGTTGATCAACCCACTTGAATACTTTTTATTATTATTCAGAATCTTTTATCTAGGATCCAGGATATATACCAAAACTAATAATAAATACAACTTGAATTCTAAGAAAAAAATAATAACTTGCCAGATCAAAGGATTTTTCTGAGAAAAGGGAAATATCATTATAAATAAAAATTCATACAAAGTCATCTCTTATGTTATATTTTAAACTATTCTTTATTCTTTTTGATAAAGGAGAAGGAAACTTT
>NC_090735.1:26406348-26416348 GCF_036898095.1 Palaemon carinicauda
AAGTAAAGTTAATTCACCCATATACTTATATTTTGAGACATAATCCTGTCTACTTGAATATACTACTAATATAAGAAGACTATGATAAAATGTATGCTAAAAAAAACTACAAAATTAGACTTACTTCTTACAGAACTGTAAACAAAGAACATGCAGACAATTTCTAATTATCTAATATAATATATATTAGAATTTAAAATATGAGATACCTACCGGAACTATGAAGCAAATAGTGTTAAATTACGTAGTCTAAAAAAAATTGATCGATCTCTCAGAAATGTTTTCGAAATCTGGCCTTGCCATGCAGAACTCTCTGTCTGGTTGCAGTGGGAATAACGACTGAGTTAACCTTTAGCGCCGAGGAGGGACTCAGCAGCCTCTGAAGACTCCTCATTAGACCCAAAGTTCATACTTTAATGCATTCCCTGTCTTCACTTTTCAATCTATTTTTAGAGTATATGCGCCAACGGATATCATTATTATTATTATTATTATTATTATTATTATTATTATTATTATTATTATTATTATTAGTAGTAGTAGTAGTAGTAGTAGTAGTAGTATTACTTACTAAGCTACAACCCTAGCCGGAAAAGCAGGAGAGTAAAAGCGCCCAAGGGCTCCAAAAGCGAAAAATAACCTCGTGAAGAAATAAAATAAGGAAATAAACCACAAAAGTAATGAACAGTTAAATAAAATATTTCAAGAGAAGTAACAATATTAAAATAACTCTTTCCGATATAAGTTATAAAAACTTAAAAAAAAAAAAAATAGAGAAAGAGAAATAATATAGAATGGTGTGCGCGACTGTACCCTCAAGCAAGAGAACTCAATCCAAGACCTAGAGAAAGACTATTTCTGTAGGTCTTTACTCTACCAAAAGACACTTGAAAACCATGGTACAGAGGCTATGGCACTACCCAAGACTAGAGAATAATGGTTTGATTTTGGCGTGCCCTTTTCCTAGAAGATTTAAATGATGATTAACGAACAACCACAGAAAGCCTATTATCATTTAAGTGATTTTCGTCAGTATAAGTATATATATGCATATAAATATGATATATATATATATATATATATATATATATATATATATATATATATATATATATATATATATATATATATATATATATATATATATATATATATATATATATATATATATATATATATGTCACAGGTTCTTTGTATTCAGCCAACTAGAACTAGACATTGACGTATCAAAATCCACCGAGAAGGAAAGGTTCAAAACAAAGACTCTTAATCAAATTCAAATTCCTGTTTATTACATAAACTTAATTCTCCTCAAATGAAAATAAATCTCCAGCCAGGAAGGAAATAAACCATTCGCATTACAAAAAGGCATCTAGGACCCAAACAAACTCTAGCTCACCGGAAAAATAAAAGAAAGAGACAAAGAAACCAACCATCAATGATGCACCCACACACAAACTATACATACGGTGATAGGAAAGTAAAAGGAATAGACTGGAGACAATTAAAATTAATAAACCCTAACTAATTACATACATTTAACAATAGCTTAATTTCCGTGGGATGATGTAAGTTCTCTTGCACCAGGTCTGTCACAGAATCAGGTTTGAAGTATGAACCCGTCGAGATCCAAACCATTAACGTAATGTTACGCTTGAATGATCACATAATTACTGGTACCAGCGGCAGCCACACACCGATGAAAAACACTTCAGGCTTTCCAAAATCGTTCAGCAAGGGAAACTACACAATGTTATTCTTACCCCAAGGCAAAACTGAACGGCAGTGTCACGTCTGCAGGCTTCGAAGTGGTCAAAACGAGTCTGTCCCTAGACTAACAGGAGCTTTGGTATTAGCCAATGGTTGCTGTCCATCACTAAGTCACTCCACCACCACTTGAAGCAGGAAAGAGTGTCCTCTGCAGACGAATTCGTGGAACACTGACGTACATAACAAATTTACCTTTCAAGGTAAACAGTCTTGCCAACTGCCTCTTGGCTCCTCCTCTCTCCCACCACGGATATGAAAAACAAAAATACACACGTATGACATACCTGGCTACGAGCGCAACCAACAGATGGCACCATAACCACTGGAAAATTTATTTTCTTAATCCTTTTAAATTTTTTACGTTAATAAGGAAAATTTCCTTACACCCCCATCCTTAAAAAAATTTTTGTGCAACAAAAATCAAAGCACGGAACTAAATTATGAATGGAAATAAAGCAAACAAATCTGAATATAGATTAATAAGTCTTATAATGAATACAAAAAAACATTAAATTCAAATTAAATGAAAAAAAAAAAAGAAATTTAATTCTGAAAAGTAAAGAAAAAATTAACATTCGTGCCAAGCAATTTATGATTATCTAGAAAGTGTGTCTGGCACCACATTCTTTCTCCCTGGAACATGTTGGATATCCAAATCCCACTCTTGTAATATCAGACTCCACCTCATCAGCCTCTGGTTCTTATTCTTAAACCTGTTTAAAAATAATAAAGGATTGTGGTCTGTCTTTATCACTACAGGTGTAGGAACATTTGTTAAATAAATTTCAAAAAGTTCTAGAGCTGTTATCAGGCTTAAGGCCTCCTTCTCTATGGTGGAGTACTTGCGTTGAGCTTCATTAAGCTTTTTAGAGAAAAAGGCAACAGGATACTCTACCTGTTCCTCAACTTGAGATAGCACAGCACCTATTCCATAGTCACTTGCATCGACCGCCAACCTAAATGGTTCCTGAAAATCCGGAGCTCTCAAGACAGGATAGTTAGTTAGAACTGCCTTCAATTTGTCAAATGACCTCTGACACTCTTCATTCCACTCAAACTTTACTTCTTTCCTCAATAAATTAGTGAGAGGATTAGAAATTGTGGCAAAATTTATCACAAATCTCCTGTAGTATCCTACCATGCCAAGAAATCTACGAACAGACCTTTTGTCATAAGGCACAGGAAACTCTAAAATGGCTCTGACGTTTGCATCTTTCGGGACAATCTTCCCATGACCTATTTCATGACCAAGATACAATACACTAGCCTTGGCTATCTCACATTTGGCAAGATTGATAACCAGCCCCGCCTGGCTAAGTTTTTCAAATAACTTACTTATTCTTTGAATATGGGTGTCCCAGTCATCGCTATATACCACAATGTCATCAATGTACACTACCACACCCTCTAGAGTACCTACCAAGTTGTTCATTAGTCTCTGAAATGTAGCAGATGCATTTTTCATGCCAAAAGGCATCACGTTGCAGGCAAATAATCCCTCACTGGTCACAAAAGCAGAGATATCCTTAGCTCTGGGTGTCAACGGTACTTGCCAGTACCCCTTTAGAAGGTCGAACTTACTGATAAACTTTGCCTTACCTACATCATTGATGCAGTCCTCTACCCGAGGTAAAGGAAAACTGTCAGTCTCTGTAACTGCATTAACCTTGCGGTAATCTATGCACATTCTATACTGACCATTCTCCTTCTTCACCAACACCACAGGTGAACTCCATGGACTGAAACTACTTTCTATCAGATTATGCTGCAACATGTACTCTACCTCTGTTTTGATTACTTCCCTTTTCAATGGATTAGTTTTATAAGGTGCCTGTTTTATCGGTTTAGCCCCTCTAACCTCCACATCATGCTGTATCACAGCCGTACAACCTGGGGTGTCCTTAAATAAATCTGGATACACTTCTATCAAATTTAAGATGGACTCAATTTGATCCCCATCTAAGTGAGACAACATATTTGGCAAGTTATTTAATACATCGCTATTACCTTTAGGCCACTTACCTTCTATTTCCAAACATTCTCTTTACATTTCTACTTTCCCCAACAACAACAATGGCTTCTTTGCTACTCTTTCATAATAGGGTTTCAACATGTTAACATGACAAAGCTGGTGTTTTTGTCTTCTACTTGGGGTCTCCACCAGATAATTCAAGCTACTTACCCTCTTAGCTATCTTCCATGGTCCTGAAAACTTGGCTCCTAGGGGATTACCAGGGGTAGGTAATAAAACTAAAACTTTATCCCCAACTTCAAATACCCTTCTCCTAGCTTTGATGTCAAAATTCTTTTTCATTTTACCTTGCCCAACTTTCAAGTTCTCCTTAGCAAACTCCCAAAACTTATAAAGCTTTTCCCTAGATTCTTTTAGAAATTGTACCAGGCTAACTTTTGGATGATTATTTTCCCAACTTTCTTTAACAACATCCAAAGGACCTCTTACCTTGTGACCAAATACAAGCTCAAATGGAGAAAATCCCATCATATCACTCGGTACAGACCTAAATGCAAACAATAAATAAGGTATTGCCTTATCCCAGTTCCTTGGATCTTCCCCACAATATTTCTTTAGCATGGACTTCAAAGTTTGATGAAATCGTTCAATCTGACCCTGGCTCTCTGGGTGGTATGGTGATGAAGTTACATGATTAATTTTGAACTCTTTCATCTGTTTAGCAAATTCTTTACTCATAAAATTACTACCACAGTCAGACTGAACCGATTTCGGCAATCCAAATCTAGTAAAGAAACCAATAAGTGCTTCGATTACTTTCTTACTGTGAATACTCCTTAAGGGTACAGCTTCGGGGTACCTGGACATTCTATCCATTATTGTCAGTATATACTGAAAACCACTGCTAGTCTTTGGCAATGGCCCCACAATATCTATCAATATCTCTTTAAATGGTTCTTCAACCACTGGAATGGGTTGTAAAGGGGCTTTAGCAATTCTCTGATTTGGTTTACCAACCATTTGACACTTAGTACAAGAATTAACATACCTCTTTACCTCTGCCTTCATTCTTGGCCAAAAGAAATGCTCAGCAACTTTCCTAAAAGTTTTGCTTACTCCAAAATGACCAGCAAGTAAATCTTCATGTGCAAACCACAAGATTTTGCCCCGATATTCAAGAGGAACTACTATCTGCTTCCTTACCTCCCACATCTCAGTTGGCGATCTTTTGAAACGACTAAACCGATACAGGATACCATCTTCCCATTTCATCTTAGGTCTCGTCAAATCTGAGCTAACCTCTCCTTCCCCCTCTTCATTAAACTCTTCCTTCTGAGCAATACTTAGTGAGTTCCTATCCCATCCTACAGTATCATCCCACTCAGATACCAGACTAGGAACTTTCACATCAGAAACTCCATCTACCAGTCCTTCAAGCCTATCTAGACCCAAATCCTCATCCTCAACACTAGGAGACTGGACTGTAGAACGAGTAATAGCCATCATAGGACTACTCTCACCAATCTGAGTGGTACCGTTACATTGCACTACCGGACAACTACTCCCCGTATCCGACTCAGTATCATTGGCTATCACAACCTGCACACCGTTCACTGGTAGTTCATCTGCAATTGCCAACTTTAACGGGCCCTTGACCCAATCCGAGTTTAACCAAAACTCGGCCAGAGGACACGCCACCACAGTGTTTGGGAAGCCACCCAACAACACATACTCTAGCTGCTCCTCTACAAAATTGTCAGGCAACGCCGATCTCAAAATCAACGACTGGGCAGCACCAGTATCCCGCAATACATTTACCCGTCTCCCAAAACCATCCTGGTCCTTTGTGAACACTTCACCACTTGAGACATATTTTCCAAAGTTACCAAACTCACAGGATACACCCCCAGAAGTTCTCCCAAGTAGACCTACAGGCTTCTTGGAACTCCCCTGCCCCTTCCAGGCAGAACATTCTGACCTAATATGGCCCTTCTTTTTACAAAAATAACACGTTACATCCCTTTCACTTGTCTTTGGAAAATACTGAACCTTTCTTCCAGGAGAACTGGATTTAGAGGATTTCGCTCCCTGCTCCGGAGTCTTTTCAAACCTCCTATCCTTATCCCACCTACTTTGCTTATCAGCAAACTTAAACACAGACTTGTGTGATAGTGCGTACTCATCGGCTGCCACTGCAACTGCTCCCACAGTATCTAACTTTAAGTCTTCTAAATGTATCTTCAATTCATGCCCTACATTATTCTTGAACTCTTCAATAAGGATTATTTCCCTTATCCCTGCAAAATCATCAACCCCTTTTGATTTCAACCATTCATCAAATGCTAATTCTTTAGCTCTAGCAAACTCGACATAAGTATCATTTGGAACCTTTCTTAGATTACGAAATCTCTGGCGGTAGGCTTCTGGCACAAGCTCATAAGCTTTTAATACAATCTCTCTCACCCTACTATAATCTGCACTTACCTCTTCACTCAATGCTGCATACACTTTTTGTGCTTTCCCAACCAACCTGCACTGAATTAGGGTAGTCCACATGGTCTCAGGCCGACCTAACTTTCTTGCTAACTTCTCAAAAGCAGAGAAGAATTCAGCCACATCAGCTTCGTTAAACACAGGGACTAGCTTAATAGCATGACTAATGTTAAAGTGGTCTTCCGGTCCAGTTTGTTTTAAACGAAGAACCTGCAATTCATGTTCCATTCGAACAAACTCCAATTGCCTCTCCTGTTCCAATCTAGCCTTTTCCTGTTCCAATCTAGCCATTTCCTGTTCCCTCTCATGTTCTAATTTAACTTTCTCCATTTCCCTTTCCTTTTCCCTATTGGCCATCTCCATCTCTCCCATCTGAAACTGCAATTTCAACTTTTCCACCTCCAATTTCTGTAATGCTAACCTATCTTGCATTAATCCTACTTCGTCCGAAGTCGCACCCATAGCACCACCCCTTATCGCACTCGCTACCTGTAGCAACAGAGTTCCTTTCTTTACACCAGGAGATACTACTAACTTGAAATGCTTTGCTAGTGCAAACAACTGACCTTTACTTAAATCACCAAGCCTAGCCTCCCAGTCACCCCTACCCAAAAATTCCGATACATTAATCTCAGTCATCGTAAGCTCAGACTCACTCATTTTATCAAAGTTTTAAACCTAATTATCTATCAAAATATCTGAACAACCAATCCTCTACTGAAGATTCCAACACGGCAATGTCAATATTCTAGGGATCCTGAGAAAAGAATTCAACAGGATCCTGGCAAGGTCGCCATTAATGTCACAGGTTCTTTGTATTCAGCCAACTAGAACTAGACATTGACGTATCAAAATCCACCGAGAAGGAAAGGTTCAAAACAAAGACTCTTAATCAAATTCAAATTCCTGTTTATTACATAAACTTAATTCTCCTCAAATGAAAATAAATCTCCAGCCAGGAAGGAAATAAACCATTCGCATTACAAAAAGGCATCTAGGACCCAAACAAACTCTAGCTCACCGGAAAAATAAAAGAAAGAGACAAAGAAACCAACCATCAATGATGCACCCACACACAAACTATACATACGGTGGTAGGAAAGTAAAAGGAATAGACTGGAGACAATTAAAATTAATAAACCCTAACTAATTACATACATTTAACAATAGCTTAATTTCCGTGGGATGATGTAAGTTCTCTTGCACCAGGTCTGTCACAGAATCAGGTTTGAAGTATGAACCCGTCGAGATCCAAACCATTAACGTAATGTTACGCTTGAATGATCACATAATTACTGGTACCAGCGGCAGCCACACACCGATGAAAAACACTTCAGGCTTTCCAAAATCGTTCAGCAAGGGAAACTACACAATGTTATTCTTACCCCAAGGCAAAACTGAACGGCAGTGTCACGTCTGCAGGCTTCGAAGTGGTCAAAACGAGTCTGTCCCTAGACTAACAGAAGCTTTGGTATTAGCCAATGGTTGCTGTCCATCACTAAGTCACTCCACCACCACTTGAAGCAGGAAAGAGTGTCCTCTGCAGACGAATTCGTGGAACACTGACGTACATAACAAATTTACCTTTCAAGGTAAACAGTCTTGCCAACTGCCTCTTGGCTCCTCCTCTCTCCCACCACGGATATGAAAAACAAAAATACACACGTATGACATACCTGGCTACGAGCGCAACCAACAGATGGCACCATAACCACTGGAAAATTTATTTTCTTAATCCTTTTAAATTATTTACGTTAATAAGGAAAATTTCCTTACAATATATATATATATATATATATATATATATATATATATATATATATATATATATATATATATATATATATATATATATATATATATTAGTATACTAAATCTCGTAAAATAACTTCTAGACAATATATTTACTCCCTCTTCCCCATACCTGAAGGACGGGGAGAGCTCAGCGTGACCGGAAATATTTATCTATCTATCTATCTATCTATATATATATATATATATATATGTGTGTTTGTGTGTGTGTGTGTATACATATATATACATATATATGCATATAGATATATATATATATATATATATATATATATATATATATATATATATATATAATTATATATATACATTATATATATATATATTTATATATATAATTATATATTTATATTTAAAGCCACACACTATATATACATATATATATATATATATATATATATATATATATATATATATATATATATATATATATATATATATATACATATATATAGATATATACAGTATATATATATATATATATATATATATATATATATATATATATATATATATATATATATATATAAATATATATATATATATATATATATATATATATATATATATATATATATAGCCAGACACTTGCTCTTTATTATCCATGGGAGATGTTTGTCTATGTTTCTTTGTGTACATATACTTGTGCACACACATATATGTATATACACACACACACACACATATATATATATATATATATATATATATAATACATATATACATTTATAATATATGTATACATATACATATATATATATATATATATATATATATATATATATATATATATATATATATATTCAAATAAGCCATATATATTTTGATATATTAATGTCTGGATTCTCTTAACGACCTCGGGATCAGAGCCCCAGGCGAAATCTCACAAAGACAAGAGCTTGGCTCCGGCCGGGAATCGAACCCTGGTCGGCAAGCTTATATAGACAGTGACTAACCCATTCGGCCTTCGTGGCCGAATGGGTTAGTCACTGTCTATATAAGCTTGCCGACCAGGGTTCGATTCCCGGCCGGAGCCAAGCTCTTGTCTTTGTGAGATTTCGCCTGGGGCTCTGATCCCGAGGTCGTTAAGAGAATCCAGACATTAATATATCAAAATATATATGGCTTATTTGAATATGAAAAACACGTAAAAATGTGCAAAATTTATCATATATATATATATATATATATATATATATATATATATATATATATATATATATATATATTTATATTTATATATATAATTATATGTGTGTACGTGCATATGATAGTAAGACATGTCTTTTTTTATGTTTTAATTAAGTAGCGTGATTAATTACCTCTAGATCGGAATTTTGGAAACTCAAACTATTACATTTTCATTAAGAGAATGTCTATGATTTTTTTAAATAAAAAAAAAAATGGTTTAATGCTAAAATTAAGCGCATATTCAATGTTAATGAAAAAGCAAGATCAAACTAATGTTCTGTTATTTCCAGGAAACTTTGGACCACTACGACATTTTTTACATTTCAAATGTTATAAGAAAGCGCAATAGTGTTGGTCTAGTATTATCAAATTAGCTGACAATGAAAAAAATAACCATTATATCTCTCATTGCCTTTTGCCGTTTAAAATTATATTTTCAAGTAAAAAGGGAGATTGACTTATATCACTTATAATATTGTGATAAGTTTTTTGGAATCAATTTATTACAGATATTATTGTTGAAAATTTATACCGGGATATATCAAAGTGTTCACATAGCCACCTTTCTATTTTCCACCCAAGTAAAAATTCAGAAATTTCTTAGTATATGTAAAACACTAACGCCATCTATTGGTTTCTTTTAAAATTGTTATCATTATTCATTTGTTTTCCAAGACTGTAGGGGAGGAACGGTGGTAGACATTACCAATACCTTTCCCTTTTCGCGTCACTAATACTGTATTCAAATTATGAATTCTTCAA
>NC_090735.1:26421348-26423848 GCF_036898095.1 Palaemon carinicauda
ATATATATATATATATATATATATATATATATATATATATAATATATATATACAAATATATATGTATATACATATATATATGTATATATATATATATATATATATATATATATATATATATATATATATATATATATATATATATATATAGATATAAATAATATATATGCATATATATATATATATATGTATATACATATATATGTATATATATATGCACACACATACAAAAACGCATATATATATATATATATATATATATATATATATATATATATATATATATACACACAAAAACGCATATACATATATATATATATATATATATATATATATATATATATATATATATATGTATATATATATATATATATATATATATATATATATATACATATACATATATATATATATACATATATACATATATATACATATATATATTGTGTATAAATATACATTTATGTAGCCTCAGGTAGAACTACGATGCCTTCCGAAATCTGTTTAGGAAAAAAAAAAAAAGTATAGAATCCGATGCACCTTTGAAATTTCCATTGAATTCGAGGAAACAAAAGGAAGTATTCCTAATGCATTGGTTTTATAGGACTCATTATTCCATCCACGTCGTCTCTTACCAGATCCGGATCTTATACTTCGCTTTTCTCATTTCTTTTATTCCCAGCGAATAGAACAAAGTGATTTCATCGTGAGGCGTAATTAAAGTTGGCATCTCTCTCCCTCGCGCGGAAAGAAAAAAGAAAAAATCCCCGCCTGTTGCAGAAGAGATAAAGTAGGACTCATTTTATTTGCTCTTCTCTAGCGGTGAATAATGCACACACACACAAATATATATATATATATATATATATATATATATATATATATATATATATATATATATATATATATATATATATATATATATATATATTTAATCTTCGCACATATGTATACACGGAACAATATTCCCTTAGTACGGAGGGGGTGGGGCACCACAGAAGTTTTCTATATATATATATATATATATATATATATATATATATATATATATATATATATATATATATATATGTATATATATATATATTGAAAGCTTTTGAGGGGGTGGTGCCCCACAGAAGCTTTCAATATATAATATATACACCCATATATATATATATATATATATATATATATATATATATATATATATATATATATATATATATATATATATATATAAATGGTAGCAAGTAAAGAAGCAAGTAAATTAACGAATTTTGCATTGGAATCAGCACAAGACATACATGGATAAGTTCCCAAACATGAAAAACTATCAGAAAAGACTGGAAATAAGGGTAAATTCCAAGGCAGATGAAATAAAATTAGCTAAACTATCCGAAACAATAAACAAACTAAAATCCCAAGATATTCGTAAACATAATCAGCCCAGAATTGAGGAAAAACTAAAGTAAGAAAGGAACATCAAATTGATGAAAAGAAGACTTAGAACAGGGTGCCAACAGAAATATTATCAACACTGGAAATGGAAAGATAAAAATTGCAGAGGATTTTTATATACGCTATACAATAGTTATATAATAAATAACTACCTATAAAAATTATGAAACACCTCAGCTGGTACAAAACGAAACAATAGAAGAAGTAAAGAACGAATTAAAAGGCACGAAAAGAGGCAAAGTAGTAGGGGATGACCTAACAATTGATTTAATAATAGATGTAGAAGATTTCCTGGTAGTAAAACTCACGGAATTATACATAATATTTTGCTAATTCACACTAAAGGGAGACACGAAACACCTGAAAAATCATTGACCAATAAGTTTACTCTATGTAATATATAGAATGTTAACAAAAATCATATTAGGGAGAACAGAAAGACACCTAGACTTTAATCAACCAAGAGAGCAGGCAGGCTTTAGAAGTAAGTATTCAACAACTGACCATAGCCTTGTAATTAAGCAGATAAAGGAAAAATCAACGGAATATGACAAACCAATATGTATCACATATATAGATTATGAGAAAACTTTTGATTCTGTTAAAACATCAGCAGTAACAAAAACCCTTTAAAGACAAGGAATAGATGGGTCTTATGTTAGAACGCTTGAAGGTATCTATACAAGAAGTATAGCAGTCCTAAAACTGCATAATGATAGTGATAAAATTCCAATTGAGGAGTTAAACAGGGAGACTACATCTCTCTTAAATCATACACAGTATGTCTAGAATTTTTTTTTTAAATTTAGATTGAGAAAATGTAGGAATTAATATTAACGGGAATACCTTAACAACTTGAGAATTGCAGATGACATAGTTCTGTTTCGTGAATCATGCGAGGAATTGCAAAATATGATAGAAGATTTGAATAGAGAAAGTATAAATGTAGTACTGAAAATGAATATGAGTAAAACTAATATAATGTTCAGTGAAAATACGCAGAGATAAGGGTTATGGGCGAACTTCTAGAGATTGTTAATGATTATACATAATTAGGGCA
>NC_090735.1:26436348-26446348 GCF_036898095.1 Palaemon carinicauda
AGCAGCTCTTCTAGGAGAAGGGCACTACAAAATCAAACCCTTGTTCTTTAGTCTTGGGTAGTGCCATAGCCTCTGTACCATGGTCTTGGGTTAGAGTTCTCTTGCTTGAGGGTACACTCGGGCACGCTGTTCTGTCTTGTTTCTCGTCCACTTGTTTTGTTAAAGTTTTTATAGTTTATATATGAGATATTTATCTTATTGTTGTTACTCTTCTGATAAATTTCATTTTTCCTTGTTTCCTTTCTTCACTGGGTTATTTTCCCTGTTGGAGCCCCTGGGCTTATAGTATCCTGCTTTTCCAACTAGGGTTGTAGCTTAGGAAATAATAATAATAATAATAATAATAATAATAATAATAATAATAATAATAATAATAATAATAATAATGAGTAGGCTCTGAGACTCATTAGAGATCCAAATGCATAATGAACTGCAGTATTCTATGCAAAATTTAGGCTTTAAGAATTTTAGAATATACAGTAATACTTACATACTCTTAAGGTAAAGGATTTTTTTTACTTGATTTCTTTTCCACTAAATTTTCTTTAAAACTGCATCAACTTAGATGAAGAAATACACTTTCCACAGTGTATAAATAACAATATTTTCTTATTGCTTACATTAAAAATAATTGAAACATGAATTTTATCTGCAAGTTGGTCATAACATTACAAGTGAGTTTGCAAGTAAAATAAACAAATTATTATTATTATTATTATTATTATTATTATTATTATTATTATTATTATTATTATTATTACTAGCTAAGCTACAACTCTAGTTGGAAAAGCAAGATGCTAAGTCCAAGGGCTCCAGCAACGAAAAATAGCCGGGTGAGGAAAGGAAATAAGGAAATGAATAAACGATATAAAAAGTAATGAACAATTAAAATAAAATAGATTAAAAACATTAACAATATTAAAACAATAACAAGTCTTTATCGAGAAAAATTGTTTGGAAGCTGAAAGGAAATGCAAAGTTCATCAAGATATCTATTCAGAGTCGTCGCACCAGATAACTCGACCTGATTCCCAGTTTATCTATCAAATTTAAATGTAGAGATATTTGGTTTCAATTCATGTTTCATCAGAATAGATACTCACCTGAACGTCAGCCGGGCAAGCCCAACCCACGAATTAAGGTGGCCAATCACAGCAGTGGTCTCCCAAGTAAATACTTTAAACTCACTGTCCCGGGTTGGGATCCATCTGCTGCCATGCGAATGCTAGGCGAACACGTTACCACAGTACCCAACTGAAATCTAAATTTTATTACGTTGCCAGACTCTATGAATAATATAAATTGCTGGTTCAATAATTTGCAGTTTTTTTTTTTTTCTATAGAATCGAAAGGTAAACATGTCTGGTTTCAGTTCCAGTTTCATCAGAATAGATGCTCACCGGAACGTCAGCTGGGCAAGCCCAACCCAACCACAGCAGTGGTCTCCCAAGTAAATAGCATGAACTCACGGTCCCGGGCTGAGATCGATCTGCTGTCATGTGAATGCTAGGCGAACACGCTACCATTGTTCTCTAATCATAATTAGTGCAATAACCTCTGTACCATGGTCTCCCACTGTCTTAGGTTAGAGTTCTTTTGCTTGTTTAAATGTTAAAGTTTTTAGAATATTCAATTTCAATTGTTCATTATGTCTCTTATAGTTTATGTATTTCCGTATTTCCTTTCCTCACTGGGCTACTTTCCCAGTTGGAGCCCTTGGGCTTATAGCATTCTGATTTTGCAACTAGGGTTGTAGCTTAGCAAGTAATAATAATAATAATAATAATAATAATAATAATAATAATATCCAACTGAAACCTTAATTTACTTACGGCACCAGATTCAATGATATAAAATGCCGGTTAAATTTTACCGAGTTTTATAGCAATACATATCATCGCTCGCGCCCCTAGCGCCCATACTCTTAAGTCTGTAAGATTGTGGGCGTTATATACGCAATATGGAAGGGAATATTAGGTTCCTTCGAACATCGCCTTTAGGAGGAAAAGGCAATTACAACTTGTCTCTTGGAAGTAAAGACATCAAAAGTTGCATTTATGATCTAATTATTGCTTCTTTATCCTCTTTGTGAGGAGGAAAAATTCATCACCGACGAGGGATTTTTCTCTAAAAAGAAACGCAATAAATATTTTGTTATCCGATTTAATCAAATTCCAAATGAATCAATGTGATTTTTCCTTATATATGAAGACATGTTTTTATATTCGTATTATTATTATTATTATTATTATTATTATTATTTGATAAGATACAACCCTAGATGGAAAAGCAAGATGCTATAAGCCTAGAGGCTCCAGCAGGGAAAATAGCCCAGTGAGGAAAGGAAACTAGGAAATAAGAGAAGCAATTAACAACTAAGATAAAATATTTAAAAAACAGAATATCACCAAAATAAATATTTCACATATAAACCACAAAAATTGTAACAAAACAAGAGGAAGAGAAACAAGATAGAATAGCGTCCCCGAGCGTACCATCAAGCAAGAGAACTCTAACCCAAGACAGTGGAAGACAATGGTACAGAGGCTAATAAGTAAAAACTTGAATCTTTTTAAAGCTTAGATATTTATTTCAAGCAGCGAGTCATATTTTCAGTTGGAACATTATTCCTTCAACATCGCTGTTCTAATTTATTCATTTTTTATAAATGAAAGAAACAGAAACTTTAATCCATTTAATACGCTAAAATGTGCAATCGTCTACCAGGTAATGTTAGGTATTTGCTTTTACACTCCTTTGCAATAGTTTTGTGGTGCATGTAAAGTTACATTCATTGAATCATCAACTTGCCTTTGTATTGATTATGAACATGGCAAATAAAAAAAACCTTGAAAAAAAGGTTTTAGGAGATTATTTCCGGCGAAAAAATATTATATGTATTGATTTTTATACTCACAGTACTGTAAGGTTGAATTCATTTATCTATTAAATTGCTTTTTAATGAGTTATGAACGTTGCAAACCTTGAAAAAAAAGGTTCTAGACTATTTACGGCAGAAACATATTATATTTACTGATTGTATTATTTATGCTCAGGCTTCGGTAAATAAATAATATAAATGTACATCATATAATTGCAAATAGTTATGCACATTGCAGCCAATTTATTCAGACTTCTATATTTAGCATAAAATTCATATGTTTTATCAATGCAAATTAATATGAATATTGCAGCAAATATAGGAACGAAATTAAATTGCACAATATTGAGAAAATATGATTGACAAACATATATCTTGGAACTTTAATTTTTTTGCTCACTTTTGTTCGCAAGTTGTTTTTATACCTACAGGGTGTCCCAAAAATGTACTCGCTCGTTGACTTCCAGGTACTCATGCAATTTGTGTCCATGTAGGTTTATTGACATAGATACAATCCCAAGGAGTTAAATTATATTAAGAAAAAGAAATGTTGCAAAAATTATTATTTAATGTCTTTTAGAATTATCTAATTTTCTATCGCTTCCTACGTGTTTGCAAATGCTCAAACTGGTTTCC
This sequence comes from Palaemon carinicauda, assembly GCF_036898095.1. Classification (NCBI taxonomy): domain Eukaryota; kingdom Metazoa; phylum Arthropoda; class Malacostraca; order Decapoda; family Palaemonidae; genus Palaemon; species Palaemon carinicauda. Next base: position 26,439,866 of record NC_090735.1, read on the forward strand.
ATTATTTTCCAAACCAAGATAGTAACGTACAGCGACAATCGATGATTTGAAAAATGAAATCCAAAAACAATGTCCTGCAGTTCCAAATGAAATGTATGGCAATGTTGCTGAATTCATAGTCGAATCTATATATATATATATATATATATATATATATATATATATATATATATATATATATATATATATATATATATATATATATATATATATATATATATATATATATATATATATATATATACAGGTGAGTTTTTGGCTCTTCGAGAGGCCCTGGCCTATACGATACATTCTTAATACCGTCCACAATCCCTCTCTGTCGATTTTATTATTAGCTTTTCTTGAGTGCATACCGGTATACATAGAATGCAAAATTTTCCTTCATTTTCGTATTTCACATAAAACTATCTCAGAACAAACACCTGATCTGCGTACCCTCTACTATAACTAAATAACTAAACCATCCTACGACGAAGAATTAAAAAGATTATGATAGTGGAAGTATGTATGTGTTTCAATTAAGAATAATCGGTCTAAAAAAAGATGTAAGAAAAAGGCGTAAGATGAAAGTATTTCACAAAACCAAAGAAATTCTCAGCAAGCTAAAACGATCTGTTCTACTTCAATTCCTGCTCTAAGTTCAATCCATTATAAACACGTCACTATTCATCCCCCACAAAGACACCCAAAAAATACCCCCACCCCCACGCAAAAGATGTAAGCTAGGGAAATGAAATAGCTCTCTAAGTGCATGAAGATTTCAACCAATTTCCAAGAGTGCATAAGCAATAACTTAAAGTAGGTAAAGCAATTTAGAAATTGCTCTGAATGAAGTGGGGGAATCGGAAAGCCATTATTGTTGCAGATGGAAAATATTTACAGGAGGTTAAGAGGTCAGAGCCAAGGTGGGGAAATTTTATGTTTTTCCCCAAAACATGGGTAATTTTATTACTGACACGTTTCACATTATTGGGGTTAGAATTTTTACAATATTTTCCGTATAATCATATACATATGTATATATATATATATATATATATATATATATATATATATATATATATATATATATATATATATACCTATACATATACATTCCTACTGTATGTATATTTATATATATACTTATACATATACATTCCCACTGTATATATATATATATATATATATATATATATATATATATATATATATATATATGTGTGTGTGTGTGTGTGTGTGTGTGTGTGCTTGTGTGTGTGTGTGTGTGTGTGTGTGTGTGTGTGTGAAAGTGTGCCTATATCACTATTAGGCTATTCAATAACCTACAGTATATTTGGGATAATTCAATGAAAAATATATTGTGATAGTTTTCATCTCGTAACTAAATCTTACTGATGCGAACGCATTGTCTCACTTTGGATGATATTAAGCGTCAATTTAGAAATGTGTTCCACAGTCTAATTACTTAACAATTTTCTAAGGAAAGAAAAGTTTATGGAAGTCAGCTTGACGTTAGACGATTGGAGTTCTTACACCTTTTTTTTTTTTTTACTTGAAGTTTGTATTACATCTCGTCCATTAAGAAATAAATGAATTATTCCATATTGGCAATCGTTTGTCAAAATTTCTATGGTGATTTCTGACGAGAATACTTTTTTATGTACAATTTTATGATAATGTATAGACACAAATTTTCCGTTAAATTATTCCCAAAAATTCTCAGTAAGAATTTACCAAATTGTATAGTTGCTCGACTCGTAAAAGGACTACCACAAATCAAGGAAATATATAAGTTGATGGCGATGCAGATGGTCTTACGGTATTTTCCAAAGTTCATGAACAAATGTATCTTGTAGTCGTTATAAATGTTTCATCCATTATATATTTCCAGACAAGTTCTTATTCATTCATCTTCATTTATATTTCAAGTAGTTACGAGATTTAAATAGATTTACTTATGTAAATCAACCTTAAAGGATTATATCTTTTAGAAATTTAATTTCTCTTAACTCAAGTACTGCCTTACACTGGATCAGCCATATGGCTTTCATATATTGTACCTAATTATTTTTAGATTCAGTGTTCATGGCACAGTATTCTGAATAGTGATTGACAACACCATTAATATTTGATCTCATGAAAAAAAAATTATGATTTGAAAAATCCCTTTTGTGAAATATGAAAAAATAAACTAAAAAACTAATTATACAGACTGGAGCAACACTGAGAAATTAAAACGTATCTAATTATTCGAAACTGTGTTTTAATGTAGGCTTGGGAGCATTCAGCTGGTAATACATTCCGTCCACCTGGGTTAAAATCATAATGTTGTGTCTTTTTTAATCTAGAGTTAATTCACATATAATTCTTTCTCATATACTCATATTTCTTCATATTCCTATCAGTGTATATTTAGAATATATACATACTGTATACACATACAAACACGCATGTATGATAGATAAATTTAAATATACATATCGTTTGTATAAATATAATTTAAATCTATACACACACACACATAAATATATATATATATATATATATATATATATATATATATATATATATATATATATATATATATATATATTACACATATACACACACACACACACACACATATATATATATATATATATATATATAGATATACATAGATTTATATATATATATATATATATATATATATATATATATATATATATATATACAGTATATAAATATATGAAACACGATCTCCTATATAAGGCTCCAGATGGCCACGGAGGAAAGTAAGGCCATATTAAACGCAATATTCTCCTTACAAAATCTATTTCAAGGTTAATCTTGTTGCAAAGGAAATCTTCACAGTTCTATTTGATATTCATAATAATATTCACTAATTGTGTTAATCCTGTTTACCTAGATTTCTCTATAAAATTATATTCAATAGATTAATTCATTAAAACTGCCTGATTTTCTTTCTTCTCTCTATTAAATATCATCTTCATATTTTTCCATTGTTAATTTCTCATCTTTCAATTTCAATTCCAATTTCAATTAGAGCTAAGCTTCAAATATATGTTTGCAAGAAATTATTTTTCAATAGCATAAGGGGAAATATTATAAAAAAATAATATAATTGTGATGAACGCATAACTTTAATATTTATGTAGTAGACTTTCTGGTAAGAGACCCAGATGTATCATATTGTGTAAGAAGGGAAGAGAATTGTGATTACTTACCAGAAAGAAAGTGCGTGAATGTAAGCGTTTGTTATGAGGCAGTAGTGTAATAAGTTCGAACTAAAAAAAAAGGAAGAACAAAAAACTTTTTATTGTGTACCGTACATGAATCTGAACATTAATCGATTGAAAATCAATATATGTACAGTAAGAAAGGTTCAAATTGGTTGCTTTCACAATTAAAGACCAATTTTGAATAGGTTGATTTTTGGGGCAGAATCTTATACAGAAAGATTCCAAATAGAGGCTTTCATGTAGTGTGGAAAAATAATAAAGACTAAAGACAGAGTTTTATATATATATATATATATATATATATATATATATATATATATATATATATATATATATATATATCTATCTATCTATATATACATATATATATATATATATATATATATATATATATATATACATATGTATATACTCTATAATATATGTATATATATATATATATATATATATATATATATATATATATATATATGTAGATGTGTGTGTGAGTGTGTGGATATATATATATATATATATATATATATATATATATATATATATATATATATATATATATTTATATATATATAGATATGTATATATATATGTATATATATGTGCGTGTGTGTAAGATCGTAGTGATATCATATCTAACCTAATGCTAACCCTCCACGATAAACCCTGATCCTGTCCAAGATATACAGTATATGCGAATTATTCGCATGATCTGGACCAATTGTATATAATGAAATCAATGGTTCTAACGCGCAAATAACTTGTAATGGTTAAATAAGTAGTAATGGGCCATGGTTCTAACGCGCAAATAACTTGTAATGGTTAAATAAGTAGTAATTGGCCATGGTGAGACATAAGACGCCAAGGAAGAATGGGTGGCTTGCTGGTATAAAACTCCCTTCTATGATAAACATATAATTTACAGGTATCCCCAAATTAATATTAAACGTTACCAATTAAAAGAAATTATGATGTTTAGTAAAGGATTATCAAATTACATTAATAAAGAAGCAAAACAGTAATATCCTATTGTAGAGAAGTTATAATTTTTCACAAAACTGTCATGGCTGAACAGAGGGTTTGGGAGTCTTATTGGCCGTAGAAGAGGAAATTAGCTTTTATAGTCGAGAGGATAATTCCTTGCACCAAGAAGCGCAGTAATTATGAAACAGCTTGTTGTAGCCAGTAAAGTCGCTTGCTATTAATCATTATAATGAACAAACTCAGTGAATTTCACCCTAGAAGATATTTAGAGTATTAAGAGGTGTATTCTCCACTCAGAGACATATGTTCATTAATACACTATCAAACACAATTCTATTTCCTATACACAGCATATCTATACACGCAAAGGTATATATATATATATATATATATATATATATATATATATATATATATATATATATATATATATATTTATATATATATATATATATATATATATATATATATATATATATATATATATATATATATATATATATATATATATATATATATATAATGTGTGTGTGTAGGTTATGTAAGCCTGTAAGCGTGTGTACCGTCATATATCAACAGATATCTTGATAAGTAGTTGAAAACACAAATGAATAATCAAAGAAAATTAGATAAATAACATAATAACAAATAAAGACAGGACGTACTAACAAAATACCAATCCTCTTTGGCATAATAATTGTTATTATTATTATTACTCGCTAAGCTAAAACCCCATTTGGAAAAGCAGGATGCTATAAGCCCAAGGGCTCTAAAAGGGAAAATAGACCAGCGAGGAAAGGAAATAAGGAAATAATTCAATGCAATGAATTAACCAAAATTGAAATATTCAAAGAGGTCATGAACTTAACATTAAATTCACTAGCGCTTTCTCGAACGAAGAGAGAATATTGTATTTAAGTGATTGGCAGTTTACGTGTGGATTAGCCCTTTTGAGGTTTCACCTGTCAATTCCAGACTTTCATTTGTATCACACTGCACCGCCAATATGACTATCTTTCGATATTCTAATTGCCTGGCCGCTCTTAACTGACAGGGCGGTTGTGTGGATATGACACATTTGATTAGAATTCCCCCATCAGAGTTTTGTATCATGCAAGTCTTCTTTCGTTTACATCTTTGACTTATGAATGGTGCATTGAATTGCTTGTTTCCTGTTATACCAAGTTAAATTAACAGGTATTGATTATAGAACCATTATGTACCAAATAAGTTTATAATATTTAGCTGGCAAACATTCGGTATGTGTGAATGCTTTGCGTTTGTGAGTTCACGTGGGCACACTTGGAGATAGAGAAATTCACAAATGGTTAAATTGTTTATCATCACCACCATCTCCTCGTAAGACTATTGACGCAAAGGGCCTCGGTTAGATTTCACCAGTCGTCTCTATCTTCACAATTCATCGTCTCATACTTCACATTTCATAGTCCTCAGCCATGTAGGGCTGGTCTTACAACTTTTCTAGTGCCTTGTGGAGCCCACTTGAAAGTTTGGTGAACTAATCTCTCTTGGGGAGTGCAAATAGCATGCCCAAACCATCTCCATCTACCCCTCACCAGAATCTCATCCACATAAGGAAGTCGAGTAATCTCTCTTATAGTTTCATTTCTAATCCTGTGCTGTCATTTAACTCCCAATGTTCTTCTGAGGGTTTTCTTCACAAATCTAGAAAATCTGTTGGAAATCGTTTCATTGCCATAAACGGACTCATGCCCATACAGTAACACCGATGTCACTAATCTGATATATAGCCTGTTTTTTTTATGTAATTTCAGGCGATTTGGCTTCCAAATTTTACTTCATCTAGCCATTGTTTTATTTCCTCTTTTCAATCTTTCATTAAACTCCAATTCTAAAGATCCTGTATTAGATATCATAGTTCCTAAATATTTAAATGCTTCCACCTCATTAATCCTTTTTCCTCAAATTATGTTTCACCTTCCATTGCATATTCTATTCTCATCATCTCTGTCGTTCTTCTATTTATTTTGAGCCTAACCTCATGTAATATGTCAAGCATTCTGGTAAGCTGCTAATAAGGACAGCGTCATCAGCAATCTCAAGTTCAACTAATTTCCTGTTACCAATCCATTCTAATCCTTCTCCGCCACCCTCAACTTTTCTATCCATTACAAAATCCATGAGGAGGATAAACAACATAGGTGACACCACATTCCCATGGAGTACTCTGCTGTTTACTGGAAATTCATTTGATAGGATTCCCCTAACATTAACTTTGTTATACATATGAACAGACTTA
>NC_090735.1:26448848-26461348 GCF_036898095.1 Palaemon carinicauda
TCCTCCCATCAGCTAGGAGTCCTTCCTAATGCGGTTAGGTCAACAGTTCGAGACATGTGAGGTGTATGTTATATTTTTAGAAGGTGATGGAGTGACTTTGTTTGTGTTTTTTATTAGTCTGAGGTTGCTGTCCTAACAGACTTAGGCATCGAGGCATTATATGAGTAGAAATAAGGAATTGATAAAATATATTTATATTTGGACGTGGAATAATCCGTGTTCCGCAACGAAATCATTCCCTGTATTTTTATTTTATTTTAACCTTAGGTAGATATCTACGTAAACAATCACATTTTCAAGTTATCTTTTCATATTTTATTTTCAAAACCTACAGTTCTGGTGGTCAAATGTTACATAAATTAAATTGATTTTGTCAGCAATTAAGTTAACATCAAAACGTACCTAGAAGCAACACGTAAATTCGTAAATATATTACAGAGGATGGGACGTAAACTGTATGTATATGCATGCGTTTATATAAACATAAACGTATTGTACATACAATTACACGGTGAATATGCACAAATCCAACAAACAGGAAAGAGATGAAAGCTATTCCACATCAGGGAGATATGTTGGAACATATCTGTTCTTGGAAATGGAAGCAGAGGAAATACCTTCAGTTCAACCTGAAATCCCTGGGCATAATGCATTTGTGAATCGGAATGCTTGAGGATAAACCACGAAATAGAATTCCCTGGCTCGTTCAGAAACAGTCTTCTGAATGGCGCCTTGAAGGAGGAGCGTTTGAATGAGCGACATACAAATGACGTATTACTGCAGAAAAGCAACTCGCTCACTCGTCACTTCATTACTTCTCTGAAGACGATGAAGTAGAGTGACAAGAGGTGGTGACTTTCTTTGAAGTTTTATTAATATAACTTCTTGTGTCTCTATGAGACATTAATTAAGTAGACCTTTTGAAAGATTCTCAGTGTGTTAAGAGTACTAATTCGCAGACCTTTTGAACGCTGTTCATTGCGTTACGAGTGACCTAGCCTCAGTACCATGGTCTTCCACTGTCTTAGGTTAGAGTTCTCTAGCTTGAGGGTACACTCGGGCACACTATTACATCCAATTTTTCTTCCTCTTGTTTTCTTAAAGTTTTTATAGTTTAGATATGAAATAATTATTTTAATGTTGTTACTGCTCTGAAAATATTTTCCTTTTCCTTTTTTCCTTTCCTCACTAGCCTATTTTCCATGTTGGGGCCACTGGGCTTATAGCATCCTGCTTTTCCAACTACGTTTCTGGCTTAGCAAGTAAAAATAATAATAATAATAATAATAATAATAATAATAATAATAATAATAATAATAATAATTTGCTATTGATATATCGGTGTTATACAGAATCGCAAGTAATGCCAGATCGCCATAAGGTTTGTTCACCAAAATTCAATGTTTAATATCTACTTTTTATTACATTATATCCAGCACCTTACCTTGTTCTCTTCCTTTCTTCTTCTTACAAAAGAATTTTTCTAATGCACCTCGTCTTAAATCTGTATTTATACAAAGGACTCAAAACCACTTTGCATTTCTAACCATTTATATCATTAATTTTGTCATTTGGCCACACTACAAAGAACAGCTACATCATTATATATCAGCATTTAGTATGAAAGTATTTGGTATAAAATTTCGTGAATAAAATGGCAATATTGAATCTTAAATCATATATATATATATATATATATATATATATATATATATATATATATATATATATATATATATATATATATATATATATATATGATTTAAGATTCAATGTTGCCATTTTATTCACGAAATTTTATACCAAATACTTTCATACTAAATGCTGATATATAATGATGTAGCTGTTCTTTGTAGTGTGGCCAAATGACAAAATTAATGATATAAGTGGGTGATATTTACATTAATTAAAATCACGTGTGCTTGTGATATATGTTCATATATATATATATATATATATATATATATATATATATATATATATATATATATATATATATATACATATATATATATATATACATAAATATGTTAACGGAAGTACTTCCATATTGTCTTTAACTATTTTTTTTTCAAAAAAGTATGATTAACTCTTTCTTATTTTATTTTGTGGATGCAAATCAAGCTGGAATTTCATCGGACAATGGTTGACAGACCTTCAAAGTTACCCATTCCGCGCCAAACTTCACTAGTTGCAAAGTTTTTGTGTCTCTGTCGCGAAAATCGATTGACAAGTGATGTACAACTGACAAGGGAGGCGCTTCCGTCAGTTACTTCTCAACTACGACAGACGCCTGAAAGACAGCGAGTTTCCCGGGATCTTTAATTACATGCTCGGATCTTGCCGAATGTGTCTGTTATTATCTGCAGCTAAAGTCACCTTATAGAGTATCCTGGTTGGGTTAAATTGATAATTATTCTCCATGGATTTCATTGGAGCAGACGACCCACTTCAATTCCAAAGTATCGGAGCCAACAACCCTCTTCAATTCCAAAGCATTCGAGCGGACAACCCATTTAAATTCCAAAGTGTTAGAGCAAACATCCAACTTCAATTCCAAAGTATTTGAGCAGACAACCCACTTCAATTCCAAAGTATTAGAGCGGACAACCCACTTCAATTCCAAAGCATTGGAGCAGACAGCCCACTTCAATTCCAAAGTATTAGAGCAGACAACCCACTTAAATTCAAAAGTAATAGAGCAGGCAACCAACTTCAATTCCAAAGTATTTGAGCAGACAACCCACTTGAATTCAAAAGTATTAGAGCAGACAACCAACTTCAATAGTGAGATATGGGGTCCTTTGACTGGTCAGACAGTACTACATTGGATCTTTCTTCCTGGTTGCGGTTCACTTTCCCTTTGCCTACACATACACCGAATAGTTTTGTCTATCCTTTCTAGATTCTTCTCTGTCCTCATACACCTGACAACACTGAGATTACCTAACAATTCTTCTTCACCCAAGAGGTTAGCTACTGCACTGTGATTGTTCAGTGGCTATTTTCCTCTTGGTAAGGGTAGAAGAGACTCTTTAGTTATGGTAATGTACCAACCGTGTGTCACACGATCGTACACAGTTCATTTTGTGCTTGTATCTTCGCTCTCCCCTCGCACTAAAAAGAACCTGAAAAAACATGTCTGTTTTTCTCAATGGTAACGGTGTTTATTTTGAACATGAAATTTCCTGTTGCCTTGAGCTTTTGTATATAAAGAAGAGTGTTCTATAATAAACTCACTCAGTTGCTTCCATCTTGTCTTTGAGTCACAACCTTCTCTCGGCCCGTCACATTGGTGACCCCGGAGTGACTCGCTCCTCCCGCCTCCCCCACCCCCTCTCACCGTTACTATGACGCCCTCAAAGCATACCTTCTGCAGCAGTACTCACCGTCGCCAGCCGTCCGTATAGCAAAGATTTTTCAACTCTCTCAACAACCGTTGGGGGACCAAAGGGCTTCGCTCACCCTCAAGGAAATGACCAGTATCACTCGCCTGCATCCTGCCGCACACGGCTCTCCTCGTGAGGTGAACCTACTTCGTGCCCTTTGGGTAAGCCGTTTACCCAAACCTGTACGCGCTGCCATACCCGATGTCGATAGTTTACCCATAAAGGACTTGATGACCAAAGCCGACACCCTTATGGATAGCCACTTCATGACCTTCAAAACCTCCATCAACGCCTCCACTCGTGACGAAGAGGACACCTATTCAACTTCAACCGAAGCTGATGTGAATGTTTAGGACACACACGCCTATGAATCCAATAGGACACACACGTCTATGAATGTCGTAGGCCTATGAATGCCGTAGGACACACCTATGAATGCCGTAGAACACACACGCCTATGAATGCCGTAGGACAAACACGCCTATGAATGCCGTAGGACACACGCCTACCCCTTGACGAGCCAGAGCGGCAACAAAGCTACCCATCATCCACCACTCGCTCGCGCTCCAACCAACGACTTCTACAGCCAGTCACTGCCGCTAATCGGCGCAGTTTTTGCTACTACCACTCCAGATTCAGGGCGCCCTATTTAACATGTACAGTATGTAATTTTTAGAGGGGGAGCCATGTACCAACCGTGTGGCACACAATTGTACATACTTCATTTTGCCATCGCACTAAAAAGAACCTGAAAAAACATGTCTGTTTTTCTCAATGGTAACGGTGGTTATTTTGAACATGAAATTTCCTGTTGCCTTGAGCTTTTGTATATGAAGAAGAGTGTTCTATAATAAACACACTCAGTTGCTTCCATCCTGTCTTTGAGTCACAACCTTCTCTCGGCCCGTCACAGTAAGCAGCTCTTCTAGGAGAAATATACTCCAAAATCAAACCATTGTTTTCTAGTCTTGAGTAGTGCCATTGCCTCTGTACCATGGTCTTCCACTGTCTTGGGTTAGAGTTCTCTTGCTTGAGGGTACACTCGGGCACACTTCTATTTAATTTCGCTTCCTCTTGTTTTTGTTAAAGTTTTTGCAGTTTATATAGGAATTATTTATTTCAATGATGTTACTGTTCTTAAAAATATTTTTTTCCTTGTTTCCTTTCCTCACTGGGCTATTTTCCCTGTTGGGGCCCCTGAGCTTATAATAATAATAATAATAATAATAATAATAATAATAATAATAATAATTCCAAAGTATTGGAGCAGAAAACCCATTTCAATTCCAAAGTAGTGCTGAGGCCGTTTTCAAGCCACAGACAAAAACATAATCATTCAGATTCTTGTCACCGCAGAAATTATAATATGGCAGTATGACTGAGAATAAGATTCCCATCGACTATCGAAAAACTTGAATTTTGAAAGAGCATGGAATGAGTTATATACATTTCCAACTCTCTCTCTCTCTCTCTCTCTCTCTCTCTCTCTCTCTCTCTCTCTCTCTCTCTCTCTCTCTGAGGTGGCTTTTATTATGATGTACTAATCAGAATTATTGCTCTGAAATCCATTTATTTATGAGGTCTTGATTAATTATGTAATGTTCTTCATACCATATGGTACAAAACCTCTTAGGAAAATTTTTCTTGGTGAATACTTATCCTGCACATGTTTCTCATTCATTATCGTAATTCTTATTTCATTATCTCTAATTGTAATTCATTCAGCTCTACAGTCACGTATAATTTCCTATCCTAATATCTATCAAAGGTTTTTGTTTTACAAATTCCTTTGAATCTGTTCACATTTAACTGATCTTCGCCTCGTTTCGGAAATGAAATAAGTGAATTGATAAAACTAGAATTAAAGTTATCAGCTAGGTGTTTTACATCGTGATAAAATGCCAAATTAATGTATTGAATGGGCCGTTATTAAAATTATTCAAATTAGTATCATTATTAAAATTATTAACCTTACTATTAAAATCATTATTATTATTAGAATTATTAAAATTATTATTAATGTTATTAAAATTATCATTATTTTATGAGTGTAATAGTTTCTTTTGAAGTCAGAACAAAAAGTAAATAGGCGATTGGAAGACAATATTCCACTACTATGGAATCCAATTACAAAAATAAACAATCAAAATCTGGGTTATCACACCACAATTGCATTATGTTGAACTCTTATTTAACGGTTTTTTTTTTATTATATATCTTGATAACGATTTTTACCTCCGCCAACGAAATTGGAAGGAGGTTATGTTTTCGCCACTGTTTGTGTGTGTGTATGTGTTTGTGAACAGCTTCCTGGCCACAATTGTAATCATTGAGTAATGAAACTTCCTAAGATTAACTGTTATGTAAAAAGCTGGAAATTATTACATTTTTTAAGGTCAAGGTCAAAAGTCAAGGTCACGGTCAAACATAATGTCCAATTCACGTAATCAGTCATAAGTTTGGACACCGTTGTCACAGAGACTTCAAGCTTGATTCATATTCGTGTGTATGAAAATCCACGCCAATTAGTACATGCTAAGGTCAAAGGTCAGAGTCAAGGCCGAGCAAAAGGTCGAGAAATAAGCTGCAGCAGCGGTGGAGGTCTGCGCTCAACTGAGTGCCCCTCTGGTTATTTATTCATTCCTATTTTAAACGAAAGCATTATCATTCACTGTGAATTATTAAACAAGAATTTCTTTATTTTTTTCTTTCTTATGAAAGTTCAACTTCTTACATATATGCTGAAGAATCATGATGACATCTATTACATTCTTTGGATGTTTAATCGAAAGAAATATTCATAAAAACAAATATGCCGCTGAAGATAGAAATATATTTTTATTTTCTTTTAATAAAAACAGAATAGTTTAATCCAAATTACTGGAATAGCAGACAACATAAAACATCGTTATTTAAATCATCACTCGTCAAGCGAGATTAGTTCACCAGAATTTTAACTGGGGAGAGTTGAAAGACCCAGAACTACATGGCTGAGGACTATGAAGAGTCAAGTAGGTAATGTTAAATTTGAGAAGCATTGATTTAAAGGGTTAAGATGGAGACGACTGGCGAAATCTAACCGAGGCCCTTTGCGTCAATTAACATAGAAGGAGGAGATGATGATGATGATGATGATGATGATATGGAATAAGAGCTGGTGAATGGGAGTAGTATTGATTTAAAAGCTCGAGATACTTTAAGACAACTGGCGAAATGTAACCGAGGCCCTTTGCGTCAATTGATAAAGGATGAAATTATGATGATGATGATGATGATGATATCGTGAAGTAGGAGATGGTGAATGGGAGTAGTATTGATTTAAAAGCTTAAGATAGAGACCGAGGTTGTTTGCGTCCATTGACTAAAGAGGAAATTATGATGAAGATGATGACATAAATAATGTGATCGATTTCGTAATATCCATGTATCTTATGTAAACGTTTTTCATCATACCTTTAAGGGATTTATTTCTAAAAGAACATTTTTTTTATATGCGAAAAAAATCTATTGGAGTATATATAACTACATTCAAGCAGTTCAAACTTGAAGCAAATGTTTTTATTTTGAACAGGCTGACATAAGTCTTTTTATTGTTTTTTTTTATGGAATATCTGTTTTCATATTGCTGCTGTTTTTAAAATATTCTATAAATTGTTAATCATTTCTCATATCGTTTATTTATTTCCTTCTTTCCTTTCCTCACTGAACTATTTTTCCCTGTTGGAATCCCTGGGTTTATAATACCTTGCTTTTCCAACTAGTGTTGTAGCTCAGCTAATAATAATAATAATAATAATAATAATAATAATAATAATAATAATAATAATAAAATAAAAATCGTTTGGAGCTTATTCAGACAAAGTTGTATTAGTCAGGGCTATCCATACTAGGTTGGTTTGTTGTGAGCGATCTGACTAAAGCCTCGTGGTGATGAAATGGCCAAATCCCAGATATGAACAAGGGCATGTCTCAGGACGTTGTCCTGCTGTGGACTAGAAATAATTTTATTTATTATTGTTCTTTACATTAAAGTCAGCAACAACTTTTTCAGCAGGAAAATTATATCCATCACCATTTAATTAAAAAAGAAACAATAAGTCCAAATGCAATATTGGCTCATACTACAGCTATTATACTCGCATACATTTTTATATATATAAATGAATGTGGCTCCATTGATTAGTTTTATGTAAACAGACGCCACGGCAATATAGGTCATCCGAAAATTGGTCTTTCATTGTAACCAAAATGTTTTTGATTCTTTGTCATTCACGTTGAATATATATTGTTTACGTTCAAAGATAAGTTAAGATATTCTCTGAATTCTAAATCGGGGCAATGGTAATAATCATTAAATTCAAAATAACAGTAGTATTAATAATCTATTTTTACCTGTAATATTTTTATATTAAAATAAAAGAAGAGATTATTTAAAAGTATTTATATAAGTTCTATATTTGGTAAGGTTATAAATGCTTGCAATGGTCAGTCAAAATCAAAACTAGATATAGATACGAACATGGATTCACAAAGATTTTAAAATTAGTTTTAAATTCATAAGGGCGAGAAAATATCCAGGAAATCTCGAACTGAAAAAACAAATGCATTTTATCATCAGATTCTATACGTTTGATAATGGTTTGAATTCCTAACTCATTATCCAGAGCTCTATAAAAATATAGTAGATACATAAGGATGATCCTAATACATATATTGTTCAAATGAAAATATTTATTTTTATAGTGATAAATAAAATTTATTATGAGTAAGATTTCTATTTGCAGGGTAGGCGATTATTTTCGTATTTTCTAAGAAAAAAAAAAAGCCTTTTAGTGTTTTAATGATTACTGAAGGTATTTTCAATTGTGATAAAATTTTTCAAGTACTATTTAAAAAAATTGAACAAGCTTGAAAAGACAAAATCCAAAGTTAGTGCCAGAATTATTTCATCACTTTCTATTGTGAGATGGAATCATCTTTTTATCATGCTATCGACTCATTATCATAAAATCTATATCAAAATTTATATCTATCTATCTCTCTCTCTCTCTCTCTCTCTCTCTCTCTCTCTCTCTCTCTCTCTCTCTCTCTCTCTCTCTCTCTCTCTCTCTCTATATATATATATATATATATATATATATATATATATATATATATATATATATATATATATATATATATATATATATATATATACATACACAAATATATATCTATCTATCTATCTATCTATCTATATATATATATATATATATATATATACTTATACATATGTATATATACTATATATATGCAAGTATGTGTATACACATACGCACACAAACACACACACACACACACACACACACACACATATATATATATATATATATATATATATATATATATATATATATATAATAATAATAATAATAATAATAATAATAATAATAATAACATAGCCTAGTGGTAATCGCAACATCATCTCATAACATTTTCTGATAACTTTCACGTCCAATACTTCAAAAGTATAAATAGTCAATACTTATCATGCATATATTCCATGAATCATAAGTATATGACTAAAATTTTTCAAAAATAAAACTCCACAACTGCTTCATAATTACCTCAATTGCTAACGAATACGTGCTCAAACACAGTACAATCTTTTATAATCTATTTAGCGTATATAAGTCAACGATGCAAATATTTCGCCATTTTGCTCGTTTTAGATAACATTAGACTTAATTTTTCAAACTGCTGATGTGCTATCGCTCCCGTAGTTTCAAATATTACTGTCTGTAATGTTGCAATGACGCGTGTCTATGTAAGTGGGCAATATAAACTCGACGCTATCTTTTATCATTTATTATGGATAGAGATATATATAAATAAATAAATATATATATATATATATATATATATATATATATATATATATATATATATATATATATATATATATATATATATATAGAGAGAGAGAGAGAGAGAGAGAGAGAGAGAGAGAGAGAGAGAGAGAGAGAGAGAGAGAGAGAGAGAGAGAGGGGGGGGGGTTGGTGAAGAAGTGAGAAGGGGAGAGAGAGTCGGTGGGTGGTGAGAGCGAGAAGAGGTGAGACTGAGAAGGGGTGAGAGCGAGGAGAGAGAGAGGGAGAGAATATTTAGAGATATTTAGAGTTTAAGAAGATTGGGGGCCAAGTTGTTCATTCCATACCAGTTATGTTACAGATGAACTCTTTATGATTAGTTGGTAGCTTGACTCCGCCTTATCCATTTCAGTGTTAAAATTACGAACTTCATTTCTAACTAAGCTGATATATCTAGTTACTGATAATCTGTTGTGCTACGTCTTTATAGTGCGATTTGCCAGAGGTAAGGGGGGAACCCCGCCCTGCTAGCAAGAAGGGGGAGCCCCTCCCCGCCAGCCGGAAGGGGAGCCCCACCCCGCCAGCCGGAAGGGGGGGAGCCCCACCCCGGCAGCGGGAAGGGGGGGAGCCCAGCCCTGCCATCGGGAAGGGGGGAGCCCTGCCATCGGGAAGGGGGGAGCCCTGCCCTGCCAGCGGGAAGGGGGGAGGCCTCCCTCCCAGCAGGAAGGAGGAAGCACAGCCCAGCCAGAGGGAAGGGGGGAGCCCCGCCCTGCCAGCGGGAAGGGGGGAGCCCCGCCCTGCCAGCGGGAAGGGGGAGCCCCACCCTGCCAGCGGGAAGGGGGGAGCCCCGCCCTGCAAGCAGAGAAATTATGATCTACAAAACTGATTTCATTGATGACAGATATCACTTTTCACTAAAACACGCCAACAATAGAGTTTCTGTATCTAGCTTATTTTTAAAAAAACATGAAGGGTGGAATCGGGAAGGCAGTCATGAAAAGCAAAACCAGAATCTTGAAGACTTGTTCTTTCTCTCCCTGGGGAAGAAGAAGTCTTCAAGATTCTTGTTTTGAAGACTTCTTCCTCCTCATGGAGAGAAAGAAGTAGTCTTCAAAACCAGAATCTTGAAGACTTCTTCTTCCTCATGGAGAGAAAGAAGAAGTCTTCAAAACCAGAATCTTGAAGACTTCTTCTCCCTCATGGAGAGAATCTTGAAGACTTCTTCTTCCTCATGGAGAGAAAGAAGAAGTCTTCAAAACCAGAATCTTGAAGACTTCTTCCTCATAGAGAGAAAGAACAAGTCTTCAAGACTCTTGTTTTGCTTTTCATGATTGCCTTTATGATTCCACTTGTCGTTGATCCCATTCTTCTTGCATCCGGCCATGAAAAATTAGCCAAAACAACTATGGTCAGTGAGTATAATCAGAATGAAAGAAGAAAGGGATCAACGACAAATGGAATCAGGAAGGCAGTCATATGAGCAAAACAAGAATCTTGAAGACTTCTTTCTCTCCAAGAGGAAGAAGAAGCCTTCAAGATTCTGGTTTTGAAGACTTCTTCTTCCTCATGGAGAAAAAAGAAGTCTTCAAGATTCTAAGAAGGAAGGGATCAACGACAAGTGGATTCAGGAAGGCAGTCATGAAAAGCAAAACAAGAATCTTGAGGACTAAAAACTGATTTATTTGAAAGGATTTGGACAGGAAATCCAGGAAGAAGAGGGAGACAGGAAGGAGAACGGGAGAGAAGAAATAAAGTATCCGAAAAGAAGAACTAGTTATTATTAGTTGATCAGTTTACGTTTGTGCGGATTTGAAATGAGTAAGTATAGCCCATAACGTTGAAGATCCAAAAATAAAGATTGTGCAGAATAAGGCGGAAACTGCACAGAAGTAGAGAATATTGAAGGACCAAATCCGAAATAGTCTTAAAAATTCTCCCAACTCGTTGTTCGACTTCAATTTGTTTTTCTTCATCAATATGTTAAGTTGAATGCTTTCCTATCAGAGCTCCAAAAGATTCTTAGTCTCTCTGATAGGAGAAATATGGAATACCGGTGCATTTCCAAATCGGATTCAAATTGTCATTCGTCTTCAGCAGGAATGTTAGAAAATGTAAAAAGATGGTTTTAATCGTTTTATTGATCAACCCTCGAGTTATATTAGAATCAATTTTTTTATAACCGTAATTATTATGATATAAAATACAAAGGAGAGGGAGGGTTATGTCACGCACACTTACAATGACCTAACGTTTAATATTAAATATTTTTTCAGTTTATTGGTTTTATAATTTTCTATTCATATCTAAAGAAATTATATACGATAAAAATATTCTTAGTATAGGTTAAATACATTTCATCGATTTTGAAAACATATTTCCATCTCAAACAAATTCTTTTCAGTAGCGTTAGTAGCAAAAGAACTGAGCATACTATAAGGTAGTTTTGCTAACTCATTATTTAATATCATTTTATTTTTGTGATTAAATCAAAGTGGCTATACTTAACAAGGATACACATACACAAGCATATATACATACATACATATAGACACACACACGCAAACACACACACACACATATATATGTATAGATATATATATATATATATATATATATATATATATATATATATATATATATATATATATATATATATACTGTATATATATATATAATATATATATATATATATATATATATATATATATATATATATATATCCAAAATTAATTATAAATGTAGGAGTGGGTGAAAAGTGTTTTTATTTTTTTTACGTGTGTTTATGCGTATGTAAATGAGTGTACACTTATTTTTATAACATATAGATATTGATATCTCAACTGCAAATCCATATTAAATTCTAAAATAATTTCTTACTCAATAAAGTAAAATTGAAAAGAGTAAATGCGATTTTATAGAGTATTAGTCTGATAATTGTGGTAATATACCTCAGTGATTAGTATAAGTGACACATTCTAGTAAATCAACTTTATTCCCAACTAATACTATACATCACGTCATTATTATGTCAGGTTATAGTTAATCTGAGTTATTTACAGTACCTAAGACTTTTTAACAACAACAACAACAAATGCAGCTGTTTCTAGTCCATTATAGGTCAAAGGCCTCAAACATGTCCTTTTTCATGTCTGTGGTTTATATACCTAACCGTAAACCATAAAATAATGCAAAAATGCTGAAATACAAATCAAATATATTTTGACCGTGAAGTCTTTTGAAAACGTACAAATACTGTACCCACATT
>NC_090735.1:26468848-26476348 GCF_036898095.1 Palaemon carinicauda
TATATATATATATATATATATATATATGTATATATATTCTACCATGTTTCTTTTTAGTTAATGATACGATACGCTAAATAAGGTTTATTTAAAATAAACCTAATATTTCTTAATTTCCAGTGAGATTCGTCGATATTTATATTCACTATTATAACCTGAAGGATCAGGATCGAGCGGTAATCAAAGATAACCTTTTATTTGAGCTGTAAGAGGAAGGCAAAAAGAGGTCACAATATAGATAAATGCATAGCATTACTAATGGTCGTCTTACGTAACCAATTAAATGTACATAAATAACCTCAGATGTACATTATATATATATATATATATATATATATATATATATATATATATATATATATATATGTATATATATATATATATATATATATATATATATATATATATATATATATATATATATATATATATACATATGCACACACACACACATATATATATATATATATATATATATATATATATATATATATATATATGTATATATATATATATATATATATATATATATATATATATATATATATATATATGTATGTATGTATGTATTTATAATGGTAGTAGGCTGGCCAGGGCACCAACCATCTGTTGAGATACTACCGCTAGAGATTTAAGGGGTCCTCTGACTGGCCTGACAGGACATAACTGGATCCTTCTCTCTGGTTACGGTTCACTTTCCCTTTACCTACACGTACACCGAATAGTCTGGAATATTCTTTACATAGTCCCCTCTGTCCTCATACACCTAACAAAACTGAGATTACCAAACAATTTTTCTTCACCCAAGGGGTTAACTACTGCACTGTAATTGTTCAGCGGCTACTTTTTTGGCTAGGATAGAAGAGACTCTTTCTTTATGGTAAGCAGCTCTTCTGGGAGAAGGACACTCCGAAACCAAACAATCTTTCTCTAGTCTTGGGTAGTGCCATAACCTTTGTATCATGGTCTCAAACTGATTTGGGTTAGAGTACTCTTGCTTGAGGGTACGCTCGGGCACACTATTATATATAATTCACTTTCCTCATGTTTTGTAAAAAGTTTATAGTTCATATAGGATATATCTATTTTAATTTTTTCACTGTTCTTATAATATTCTAATTTACCTCGTTTCCCTTCCTCACTGGGCTACTTTCCCTGTTGGGGCCCCTGGGCTTATAGCATCCTGCTTTTCCAACTAGGGTTGTAGCTTAGCTAATAATAATAATGATAATAATAATAATAATAATAATAATAATAATATATATAAATATATAATATATATATTCTATAATATATATATATATATATATATATATATATATATATATATATATATATATATATATATACATATATATATATATATATATATATATATATATATATATATATATATATATATATATATATATATATACAGCGTGTATGTGTGTATATAAATAGAATGACGATATATTATCACCTGAAAAAAGTGAAATGGTGTTGTCAGAACTGAAACAAAGCAAAAATAAAACGAAGTTTTTGCAGGACACCTTCCAATCAGCATCATCCCATAAAACCTCTCTAAAACCTTTGGCAAATAATGAGCACTTATAAAAATTTCAAACAAAGTTACTGCGAGTGATTTATAAAAGTTTTTCTAACTAATTTAAGGGACCAATAGTTAGGCAAGTTAGGTAAACTTCCTACTAATGATCGAAGGTAACCTTTTACCATTCCATTTGATCTCGAGACAGACTTTCTGAATAGCTTTCAAAAAGCTTTACCTGCAATGAAAGTGAATAACTTAGAACTCTTCTGGATGAACTATGTATTTTGTGTAAAATATATGTTATGCTTATTTTCGAGAAGTAGTAACGAGACATTCTTGATTTAACTATTCAAGGGGTTGACATATAAGAATTTAGTCTGATGCATAGAAAGGAGAACGTTTTTCATTGGTATTAAGGTACATAGTTCAGCCAAAAGTGTAATTAATAGCGATGGAATGAAATAAAATATCAGAAAACGCAGGTTTCATAAGAGAAAAATTTTTTTCCGATGTTTCATCTAAGCTGAACTATGAACAAATAAGACATTCGACTTAATAAATAAAAAGCCGTTTTCTTTTGTAGTAAAGAGTTTTTCCTTATGATAGTCCTTATCTTTGCCATTGTTATATACTTACTCAGGTTACGATGGCCTTCTATAGCTAAAATTGTCACTTTTTTCTTCTAAGTAGATTACTGAATGCGAAGTACTTTTATTCCGACTTCCTACGCTATTCCCAAGAGACTGCTCTAACACCAGGAAGGGAGCCATATCGGATATTGCATTACTCCAAGTAAGCCTATCGGGTTTCGGCATAAGAGAGAAACTGACTAGACATTTATTTCTTTAAAAGAAGCCAGGAGTCTGGGTAGCTGACAACATACTTCTTCATCCTTATAATTTCTTTTCTCGCATATTCAACGTTTAGCGTCCTTGCCTGGCTATTGCCAGACTGGGTTTGGAGTCCCGCCCAAAATCATTAGTTCCTTTGCTCGCTGCAACCTCCCTTGTGAGCTAAGAGGAACCTATAGGTCTATCTGCTGAGTCATCAGCAGCCATTGCCTGGCCCTCCTAGATCCTACCTTGGGTGAAGAGGGAGCTTGGGCCCTGATCATACGTAATATGATCAGTCTCCAGGGTATTGTCTTGCTTAATAGGGCAATGTCAATGTCCCTTGCCTCTGCAATTCATGAGCAGCCTTTAAAACCTTTAATGTATGGTTTATCTTACCTGTTACCAAGACTGCTTGTGGACTATGATAAAAGGTTTCTTTTTTATCTTTAACGAGATTCATAATATATTCATAGTTGTTATATAAGAGACATTATTATTCCAACTTTTTGAAAAAAATAAAAAACTATTTTACCCTTAAAGAGGACGAAGTAAAAAATATTTAATCTAAGGAGCCAAGGCATTATGGCATCTTTCTTTTAAGCACATTTTCTTAGCCTTCAATTTATTTGAGACTAAAATTACTTTCTATGCTTATGAATTTATCATTAATTTGCTTTTTATTATCAAGCTCCTCTCATTCCCTCTTTTCTATATTTATCATTTATGAAGTGGTTTAGTGTTTTTACTTTTTTCTACTACACATTTGCACATACTAAGTTATAATTTTGATAAAGTTAAATACATACATTTATTTCCAACTGTACGCCCAAGTTCCGTAAAGAACTCTTGCCTTCTTCCTGAGTGGATTGGTGGAAAGATGCTCCATGGAACTAGCAAATTTGTGTCTAGCACTATACCACTCAAGACGCTGCCCTTCCCTCAACTAATTGCCAATTACATATATCTATTTGCATTTTTTTTTCATTTATTTACTTTTAAATGTTATCTATTTACAAAGAATCAATCGCATGATGTATGTGTCGTTTGTGTTATTTGTTGTTTATCATCATCAAATATGAATAAACAATTCAAAAAAATCCCTGATAAAAAAGAACATATAAAAAATCTAAGAAGTCCCTGATGAAAAAAAAGACATAAATAAATCATCTAAAAAGTCCCTGTTAGAAAAGTTCACTGAAATAAATAATTAAGAAAGTCCCTGATAGAGAAGAACATATAAATAAATAACTTGAAAAGTCCCTGATAGAAATGAACATATAATCAAAACATTTAAAAAGCCCATTACTGAAAAGAACTTATAAATAAATCATTTAAAAAGTCTCTGACAGAAAATAAACATGAACCTCTCAACAACAACCATGGAAGTAATTTCGTCATGTAAAAATTATTACATATTTGTTTATCATGTAGCCGAGTTTATTTCAAATTACACACTTCACTTTACAGTTTTCACATTTACCAAGAGGAACTCAGGTAATAACATACCAAGCGTAAAATCAACCTCACTTTAAACTATTTTGAAAAATAATTACGCAAACATGTACTAGACTCTTATGAAATGTCGTTTTGTCAAAACATATTAATATGCGATTGCAGTTTTACCTTCAATACAAAATGAGTATACGAATATTTTTTTTTTCCGGTGAAAAGTGATTCTGAGTAAATATTAGTATCATTTCGAAAGTAAGTATTCAATGCCAAAGCAATTTCCAAAGGGTTTAAAAAGAATCGTCATACCTTGTTTACATTACTGTATGAAAAGGGATGTCTATATTTTTATGTATTTACCTATTTATAAACATGCATTCCTTCCATTCAAACCAAATGGAAATGAAGCGAAACGAGCCATCGAATATAATCTATATTCCATTATGGATACAAGTCCGAAACAGTCTCTTTCCTCTGAAAGGACTCTCCTAACTTCTCAGGGGAAGATCAAGTGGAGGATTTGGTTTTCAGACTCTGTCCTCATAAGGATTCATCCCAATTTCCTCTTTCTTCGGAAACTTCTTAAGTAATTTGGCTATGAATTTCAATCCAAAGTTGAGGGAAAATGTTAGTTTCAAGTGGAGACATAAAAGTTTAATTTCAGCAGAGGAAAGTGACAAATGGGTTCGCGAGGAAAGTTTTAAAAATAGATGTAATAAAAAATCTTACTTGGGAAAGTATAAAATGTATAAAAATGGAAATTTGGAGTTTATTAGAATGCAATTCAATCTTTAGATATTATGAAATAAAATCCTAGCAATATAATTACAAAAGCGAGTATTTCACATGAATTGCTAAATTGGAATTTACTTGTTAAAATGTATCAATTTTAAGAAAAATATAGCATCAAATGAAATGTAACTGATAACTATAATCAAGCTATCAAAGATACATGAAAAAGCTGAGACATTCGCGATATGGTGTTTAAATTGTCTTAAATTACCATCTCTCTCTCTCTCTCTCTCTCTCTCTCTCTCTCTCTCTCTCTCTCTCTCTCTCTCTCTCTCTCTCTCTCTCTCATATCTTCGTTGCGTGTTTCCAATTTAATTTGTAATAGACTTTGAGTATAATTAAATTTCAACTTTTAGTAACTGGAAAATCTGATGATTTATCAAATTCACATCAATTAAAGGTACACGGACATTTCAATACATTAAAATACTATTAATAGATTTACGATTGTGAAACTGCAAATCGCAAACGTAATTACAATAGTTACTTGCTATATTCGACTAAGCTATCCTTAAGTCAGCCTGTAAACGCTATAAGGTATTTGAAATTATTATAGACATGACTCTGGAGAAAAAAGTTCATCATAATTATTTGCATTTCAGCTGAGAAGTAATATATAGTTTCCAGATGGAATAACTATGTGCATGTGTACGTCTTATACAAAGTAAAATACGTACACATGTGTAGACACATATATACACGTAGTCGCGATTATACCTGTTTCTAAACTTCAATCAACAAGTTCTGGATTCGTATGTGTATGTCCGTGGTTCTGCAAACATTTCCCCTTTTTAACACAAGATGTGTCGCTATTTTGGTTCAAATCCCCCCCCCTTTTCATGGTATTAATTTGAAAAGGATATTAGGTTATCCATTTTAGAGTAATTACTTTTCATATATATATATATATATATATATATATATATATATATATATATATATATATGTAGGTATATATATACCTACATATATATATATATATATATATATATATATATATATATATATATATATATATATATATATATATATATATATATATATATATATTGCCCCCTGTGGCCGCGGGGGCATATAAAAATTAGAATAGCGCCAATGTTATCCCTGCGTGTCGTAAGAGGCGACTAAAAGGGACGGGACGAGGGGGCTGGGAACCCCCTCTCCTGTATAAAATTCCTGCGAGACATCGACAAGGAGATGGAGCTGGGGGGAGAGTGACTGCTCCCCACACTCTAGTTTTGGGGTGTTTAAATGTGCGTGGATGTAGTACGATAGAGAGTAAAAGATGTGAGATTGGAAGTATGTTGAGAAGTAGAAGGATGGATGTATTGGCCTTGTGTGAGACAAAGATGAAAGGAAAGGGTGAAGTGATGTTTGGTGAAATGTCTGGTAGAGTGTCTGGGATTGAAAGGGGAAGAGCGAGAGAGGGTGTGGCGTTATTGCTGAGTGAATGGATGACAGGTAAAGTAGTGGAATGGAAGGAGATATCATCTAGGTTAATATGGGTAAGGGTTAGGTTGGGTAGGGAATGTTGGGCGTTTGTCAGTGCGTATGGGCCAGGTAGTGAGAAAAGTGAAGAAGAGCGGAATGAGTTCTGGAATGAGTTAACTAGGTGTGTAGAAGGACTGGGTAGAAGGAATTATGTAGTTGTTATGGGTGACTTAAATGCTAGAGTGGGCGCTGGAGAGGTAGAAGGTGTCATTGGTAAGTATGGCGTACCAGGTGAAAATGAGAGTGGTGAGAGACTGGTAGACATGTGTGTTGAACAAGAGATGGTAATAAGTGCTAGCTTCTTTAAAAAGAAAGATAAAAATAAGTATACATGGGTGAGTGGCAAATGGAAGAGTAGTAGAAAGGGCATTAATGGATTATGTGTTGGTAACTAAAAGAATGTTTGGAAAATTGAAAGACGTGCACGTGTTTAGGGGTATGGCTAACGGTATGTCTGATCATTTTTTGGTGGAAGGAAAATTAGTTGTAGCAAAAGAGTGGGGGAATAGAGTAGGTGGATGTAAAAGGGAGGTAGTGAGGATTGAAGAGCTAATAAAACCGGGGGTAAAAAGTAAATATCAGGAAAGGTTGAAAATGGCATATGATGAGGTGAGAGTAAGAGAAACTGGTAATTTAGAGGAGGAGTGGAAGTTAGTAAAAGAAAATTTTGTTGGGATTGCAAGTGATGTATGTGGCAAGAAGGTTGTTGGAGGCAGCATGAGGAAGGGCAGTGAATAGTGGAATGAAGGAGTGAAGGTGAAAGTGGAAGAGAAAAAGAGGGCTTTTGAAGAATGGCTGCAGAGTAATAGTATAGAGAAGTATGAAAAATATAGAGAGAAAAAGGTGGAAGTAAAGCGCAAGGTACGTGAGGCAAAGAGGGCAGCTGACCTGAGGTGGGGTCAGGGATTGGGTCAGTCATATGAAGAGAATAAGAAGAAGTTTTGGAAAGAAGTGAAGAGAGTAAGGAAGGCTGGCGCCAGAATTGAAGAGACAGTGAAAGATGGAAATGGAAGGTTGTTAAAAGGAGAGGAGGCAAGGAAAAGGTGGGCAGAATATTTTGAAAGTTTGCTGAATGTTGAGGATAATAGGGAGGCAGATATAATTGCTGTTCCAGGTGTTGAGGTGCCAGTGATGGGAGATGAGAATGAGAGAGAGATTACAATAGATGAAGTGAGAAGAGCACTAGATGAAACAAGAGTAGGAAAAGCATCTGGTATGGACAGTGTGAAAGCTGAGATGTTGAAGGAAGGGGGTGTGACTGTACTTGAATGGTTGGTGAGATTGTTTAATATGTGTTTTGTGTTGTCAATGGTACCAGTAGATTGGGTTTGTGCAATTATTGTACCACTATATAAGGGTAAGGGAGATGTGCATGAGTGTTGTAATTCAAGAGGTATTAGTTTG
>NC_090735.1:26486348-26498848 GCF_036898095.1 Palaemon carinicauda
TTCTACATCTGGACCTAGTATAGGTTAGGATGTGGAATTGACTCAGCCCCTTGCCGGCCGGCAGAGCTGCTGGCCGGCAAGGGTCTTATGTTTTCGAGTGCTGCCCGGACCTCTCTTGGTCCCTCATCCATGCCTGCCGGCAGAGCCAGGCGGCATTGGTCAGGAAGCCTGAATTAGTTTCTCCCCTTCCTTATATGCACTCTTTCGGTTGCCGGACTTGGAGGTTGTGTACACTCTTATCCCGGCATCCATTCTATTTTTCTTCTAGTGCTGTACCTGACCCGGCTGCCGGCCTATGAGGCCGGCAGCCGGGCAGGTGTAGTCCTCTGGTTCTTTTGCTGCCGGCTGGCATCGGTCTTGTACCTTAGCCGGCCGGCTTATGTCAGCCCTTGTCTGCCGGTCACCAAGAGTGTGGCCGGCAGCTGGGTACTACCTTGTGTAGTTGCTGGCCGGCAGCCATTGACGGCCAACATTGGCTCTTACCGGCCGGCAGTTGCTGCCGACCGGCACAGGCATTTGAACCAGAGTGCTGCCGCCCTATAGCTGTTAAGTAGTATACTTTAAAGCTAGTTGTGGTGTGTGCCGGCCGGCAAAGGCAGGCCGGCACACATCCCTCTATACTGTACTAGTATTCTTCAGTATAACATATACAGTAAGAAGAAAACTATGGTAAGGCTTTGGTACAGCACTGTGTCTTCTAACACTATTGTGTTTTCTTGCACATCCCTTTGCTGTTGCCCTCTGATAGGAAGCTGAGTTCTTTCCTGTCTATTATCCAGGATTTTAAAATCATTGCTTAGGTGTGAGCTCCACCTGTTTCCTCTGGAAACCTTGCATTGGTTACTCTAGAAGAGATAAACCATTTTGATTTTATTATCTGGAAGGCTGCAACAATGGGTTGTGAGGGAAACACAAGTGTGTGTCTTTCCTTTATGAATTGTTATGCTATACTATGCATATCCAGTGATACATAGTTCACTTGATACTCATAGAAATTTCTTCTCTTTACAGGAGGACCCTCCGAAGTGCGGAAATGTTTTCTGCAACGTCCGCAGCAAGAACCTCTGCGGACATGAGTGTTGTAG
The DNA here is from genome assembly GCF_036898095.1 of Palaemon carinicauda. Lineage (NCBI taxonomy): Eukaryota > Metazoa > Arthropoda > Malacostraca > Decapoda > Palaemonidae > Palaemon > Palaemon carinicauda. The sequence continues at coordinate 26,487,434 of NC_090735.1, forward strand.
GAGACACGCAGCATGCGCTGTCTCCAAGGATGATCTCCAGTATTGGGACCCTCAGGTATGTACTGTATGCACTAACCTGATTACTGAGGCTTTTGATTCCCCTAGAACGGCGGAATCAAGGGATATAGCAAGGGAGAAGCTTTGTACTTGGGTAAGGGGCTTCAAGAAGAACACCTCTGGCCCTTATCTTCCAAGTGAGAAGATGAGGGCGTATCTTTTTCCCCAGGCATCAGCTGATGCAGTGATTCCCCAGCCTCAAGAGGAGATCCCTCAAGATCAAGTCCAGGTGGACGTGGAAGTCGCAGTCGCGATGCAAGACATCCAGTTAGATGACAGGATGTCTGACCTGGATGAACGTTTGGAACAAGACCTCCTGGCAGAAGGTCAGGATGAAGTTCAAACCCCGGATGTCGTAGAGGATGAGGTCGACGAGGTGTCGGCTACTCCGGTTCAGATTCCGGAGCCTATCCCCTCAACATCGGCCGGTCTCCCAGTAGAACTGGGACAGGCCCTCTCTTCGATTGTTGGAATGATCCAACAAATGCAGAAGGAGAATCAGGAGAAGGCGGCTGCTATGGAACTGCGTATGCAGTCCCTAGCAGAATCACCTGGGCCCCGGAAAAGGCTCAATGTGAAAGACCTTCCCTTATGCTCAGATGCTAACCCATGCAGGTATGCTGAGCACATGCCGATGACGACTGGAAAGATCGTCATCTCGGATAAGCTGGGTTCAGTTCCCCTAGAGGAGGTGGAATTCTGGCCCAGCAAGGCATCATATCCGGACTGCTATGTCCGGCTGAGAAAAGAACCAGCTTCAAGGGAGGAGACAGAGCCAAAGGAGGTCATAATTATGGACCACGCTAAGGCTCAAGCCCTACTTTCATCCTCGATGAAAGAGAGGGGCTTCTCTAACTCGAAGGTAGCTGCAATGAGCAAGAAGCTCCCTTCTTTTGTGTCCTCTCCTGCTAGAGCCTTCCCCTTTCTACAGAAAGGGTTTGCGGCTGTCCTAAAGGCAGTCGAGGCCGGCAAGCCTTGCCCCTCCCTGGAGGAGTGTAAACCCTTGTCGCTGGCCCTGCCTATGGACCACAAAGACTGGAAGGATGTCCATCTGACATTCTCAGTGGGAAAGTTGGAGGCTGATATTGCCGGACGGCAATTCGGCGAGGACCTCCCCAAGCTGTCCGACTCTCTTTTACGAAGAGAGTTCGAGACAAAAGAAAGACTGGCTGCCTCAATGTCTCATCAGACTACTCTTGAGACGATGGCAAGTGACCCCAAGGTCCATGAAATGTTCATGGTAGTGGCTCAGTCTCACCTAGCCACAGTGAAGAAGGACCTTTATGGCTTCGTCAAGGCAAGGAGAGCTTGCAGGGAGTTCGTGCTCACCGGGGCTACGGTGAGACACGAGCCAAGGAAGTTAATCTTCTCCAACATTTGGGGAAAAGACCTTTTCCCTACCGATGTGGTCAAAGAAGTTGTTGATAAGGCCGCCGTGGAGAAAAGAAACCTTCTCCAGAAGTGGGGCCTGGCTATCAAAAGAAAGTCTTCCCCAGATGAGGGTCCTCAACCAAAGAGGAAGAATATGAGGACTAGGCTACCGTCTCGGCCAGCCAAGCCTTTTAGACAGCAACAGCAACTGCAATTGCCATTGCCTCCAGTGCCCCAGATGGTGGCACAAACCCCGACTACTTTTCAGTGGGTACCCCAGGCTGTGCCAGGTCAGTCAACCACATTCACCCCAACGTTCGAAGGACAGTCTTCTTCCTTTCATGCAAAACCTAGAGGAGCAGCCAGAGGCTCGTCTAGGCGCCCCTCAAGGGGAAGGGGATTCAGAGGTGGTCGTGGTCAGGGAGGCAAGACCTCAGGACGGCAGTCCAAGTGAAACGATACCGGTAGGAGGGAGACTGATGAAATTTTGGGATCGCTGGACCTTCAATCCCTGGGCCCAAAGCCTACTCAAGAATGGACTGGGCTGGAGCTGGTACAGCACTCCACCCCCGTGCCTTCGGTTTTTCCAACACTCCACCCCCGTTCTGGAGGAGTACGTTCAAGAACTGTTGGAGAAAAAGGTGATCCGAAAGGTGAAGTCCATCAAATTTCAAGGGAGGCTGTTTTGTGTTCCCAAGAAAGACTCGGAAAAGCTCAGAGTCATTCTGGACTTGTCGCCACTCAACAAGTTCATAGTGAATTGCAAATTCAAGATGCTAACACTGCAACACATAAGGACCTTACTGCCCAAAAGGGCATACTCAGTCTCTATAGACTTGTCAGACGCCTATTGGCACATTCCAATCAGCCGTCGTCTCTCCCCCTACCTAGGGTTCAGGCTACAACGGAGACTATACGCCTTCAGAGCCATGCCATTCGGGCTAAACATAGCCCCAAGGATTTTCACGAAGCTTGCGAGCGCAGCTCTCAAACAATTACGCCTAAAGGGAATTCAGGTAGTAGCCTACCTGGACGACTGGCTGGTGTGGGCAGCATCCGAGACCGAATGCTTGCAAGCTTCCAGTCAGGTGATCCAGTTCCTAGAGTACCTAGGCTTCAAGATCAACAGAAAAAAGTCTCGACTTTCTCCATCCCAAAAGTTCCAGTGGCTGGGAATCCACTGGGACCTTTTGTCACACAGTTTCTCCATCCCGACGAAGAAAAGGAAGGAGATGGCGGGCTCTGTCAAAAGATTTCTAGATTCCGAAAGGATATCAAGACGCGAACAGGAGAGGGTACTAGGCTCTCTCCAGTTTGCTTCAGTGACAGACCCAGTGCTAAGAGCACAGCTAAAGGATGCAACCGGAGTTTGGAGAAGGTATGCATCAAACGCGCGAAGAGATCTGAGAAGACCAGTGCCGCCTCGGCTACGTACTCTTCTCAGGCCTTGGTCCCAAGCCAGACATCTAAAGAAGTCGGTTCTTCTTCAGCCACCTCCCCCGTCGATGACGATTCACTCAGACGCCTCAAAGGAGGGATGGGGAGGTCACTCTCATCGGAAAAAAGTCCAGGGGACTTGGTCCAAGCTATTCAGGACCTTTCATATAAACTTTCTAGAAGCTATGGCAGTGCTCCTTACCTTAAAGAAAGTCTCCCCGCGTCACTCGATCCACATAAGATTGGTGATGGACAGCGAGGTGGTTGTGAGATGCTTGAATCGACAAGGGTCGAGGTCACCACCTCTCAACCAGGTGATGTTAGCCATTTTCCGATTGGCAGAAAAGAAGAAGTGGTACCTGTTGGCAGTTCACCTTCAAGGAGTCCGCAATGAGACAGCGGACGCTCTATCCAGGTTCACACCGATAGAGTCGGAATGGTCCTTAGACGCAGGATCATTCTCCTTCATTCTGAATCAAGTCCCAGAACTGCAGATAGACCTCTTTGCGACGAAAGACAACAAGAAGTTGCCCCTGTACGTGTCCTCGTACGAGGACCCCTTAGCGGAAGCAGTGGACGCGATGTCCCTCGACTGGAACAGATGGTCCAGGATTTATCTGTTCCCTCCTCACAACCTTCTGTTGAGGGTCCTCAACAAACTGAGATTCTTCAAGGGGGTAGCGGCAATAGTGGCCCACAAGTGGCCGAACAGTATGTGGTTACCCTTGGCGTTGGAACTACAGATGAAGTTTGTGCCGCTACCACATCCAGTTCTGACCCAGCGAGTCCAGAAGTCGACTGTCTGCGCTTCATTACAGAAAACCCGGACCCTGCAGCTCATGATTTTCTCGCCCTTGCGGTGAGAAAGCGTTTCGGGATTTCGAAAGCCAGCATAGACTTCCTAGAGGAATATAAGTGCAAATCGACTAGAAGGCAATATGAGTCATCTTGGAGAAAATGGGTGGCCTTTGTAAAGGCAAAGAATCCGCAGGAGATCTCAACAGACTTCTGCTTATCTTTCTTCATCCACCTCCATGGCCAAGGGTTGGCAGCTAACACGATTTCAGTGTGTAAATCTGCTTTGATGAGACCCATTTTATTTGCCTTCCAGATCGACCTAGGTAACGAGATCTTTAATAAAGTTCCGAAAGCCTGCGCTAGGCTCAGACCTTCAGCACCTCCAAAGCCCATCTCATGGTCTTTAGACAAAGTTCTTCATTTCGCCTCCCTGTTGAGCAATGAAGAATGTGCGTTAAAGGATTTGACGCAAAAAGTTATTTTCCTATTTGCACTCCCGTCCGGGGCCAGGGTTAGTGAGATCGTAGCCCTCTCGAGAGAGGCAGGTCGTGTTCAGTTCCTGGATGGGGGGGATCTGAACCTGTTTCCGGATCCTACGTTTCTCGCCAAGAATGAGTTACCCACCAACAGGTGGGGTCCCTGGAGAATCTGCCCTCTGAAAGAAGATGCATCTCTATGTCCAGTAGAATGCCTAAAGGTCTATCTTCGTAGAACTTCAGACTTCAAGGGTGGTCAACTATTCAGGGGAGAAACATCAGGCTCAAATTTATCTCTGAATCAACTCAGAGCGAAAATCACATATTTTATTCGCAGAGCGGATCCTGACAGTACACCCGCAGGTCACGATCCGAGGAAAGTTGCCTCATCCCTAAATTTCTTTAATTGTATGGATTTTGAACATTTCCGTTCATACACGGGCTGGAAGTCTTCCAGGGTGTTCTTTCGCCACTATGCGAAGCAAGTAGAGGAACTTAAGAGATCTGTGGTAGCAGTGGGTCGTGTAGTTAACCCTACTGTTTAACTCTGCGAGGAGCAGTGGTCTTAATTGGGACGATTAAGTCCAGGGTGAGTGTGTAGGTACATACTGTACTACAAACTAAATGAGGGCACCAAGTGCCTACATAGACTGTTCCTTCTTTCAAAGGTGAACCTAGCATAAGTACAGACATGTGTGCCGAGCGTTTCTAACGCTAATGTGATTGATTTGTAATACAGACTTTTATGACTTGATACCTCGGTATCTTATTAAAGTGGCGTTTAATGGTTTTTCTTTCAGATAAACAAGTTCTGTTTACTATCATACTTATGCTTAAAGTTTTGGGTTATCCTCTTTTATATATATATATATATATATATATATATATATATATATATATATATATATATATATATATATATATATATATATATTTGTTGTTAACCTGTCTGTTTATTGTCTGTCAATAAACTTGTTCTTGAGAACCTTGCGTCTCTTTCACCTGTGTCAATTTATTGGTATAATTGAGCATTTAATTCTATGTATCTTATCTGGGATAATTCTGATAGAATTGTTCTGTTATGCAAGCTATGTTGCATTGGTTTATGTAGTCCCCTAATGGGAGGACTCCGTCCCATAAAGGGACGAGGGCGGTTTTATTAGTTTCTTCCTATGCGGATATAAACCTTTGTCCAATACAAGTATTGTGCGGATTACTGGTCAATATATATTGACGCAGTGGTTCTCTACAAACTATGCTTTACTTAATATAGGGCGAGACCACTATATTAGCTTGCCTGGTATTCATACATAGATATATGTACTCTTCGAGACTTTTCCAGAGTCTAGTAGGACTCTTCCCTGTAGGGGGCAGGAAGCTCTAACATAGTTTATAGTTAGTTGAAAAGATGTATAACGGTAACATCTTAGGTCTCTAGGTCTAGTCGACCGGGAAAAAATTACCTCCGGGGAGTACGGCTCGTTCTGAGAATCCACAGATACAGTAATGCTCTGGTACACTTCCATCAGGACGACATGGCTTGAGCCCAAAAAACGGATTTTGAGCGAAGCGAAAAATCTATTTTTGGGTGAGATGGCCATGTCGTCCTGATGGACCCGCCCTTGCCTTTCTAAGAAAGGGCTGTAGGACCCCTCCCTACATACAGTATCTGTAGCACCTCGTGTACGCTACAAGGAATACAGATGGCGCCAGGATTGGCGCCAGGCACGCATACAAATCGGGGGATAGGGAAGCCTTGGGAGCGGCTCCCCTTTTTCTTTCCCGAATTCGTATCTCGCCAATCACCTCCTACGAGACAAAATCTCTGTCCAGGATGTAGATTGCCATGTGGCGTGTCTAGAATACGTCCTCTGATATGTCGCGATATCCCTTTCACGAGGGATACTCGCTCCAGGAGTTAGAATTCTGGTACCTTAAGGTAAATTCTCTGGGAATATCGCCGTAGTTGTAATATACCCTAGGAAGCTACCCTATAGGAACTTCCATCAGGACGACATGGCCATCTCACCCAAAAATAGATTTTTCGCTTCGCTCAAAATCCGTTATATATATATATATATATATATATATATATATATATATATATATATATATATATATATATATATATATATGTGTGTATATGTGTATATGTGTGTATGTGTGTATATGTGTATATATGTATATATGTATATATATGTGTGTGTGTCCAAGCAGGGGTCAAGAGGAAGGCCTTGGTATGACCTGCATCCTCATCCCTTTATTCGATCTTGGAACCTGACGACCTCTGAACATCAACCACAATAACAACAACAACAACGCCCCTTTTCCAATTCATAACAATATAAAAAAATACAATATAAAATATATTCTGTTGATGAAATTCTTGAAATTCGTTGTTAAAACTCCTTTATATCCTCTTATTGTTAGACTGAATCCTACCATAAAAATCATATAATTCCTCCAAACTGTTGACGGCGGGTCTAGGAATATCCCGGCCATGGTTCGCACAAACCTAATGCTTCCTTCGACCCATTTCGAGGGTTAATCAAGAACCGGAGAATATCAAGAGCGACTGTAAAGTGGCCAATTGCGAGAGAATGATCCTATTCCAGCAAGCCAATAGGGAGTCCTCGCAAGGGCTGGCGGGAGGAATAACATTCCAGTTCCAAGGGCGTTCAACTCCCAGAGTTCGGGATGCTCACCTCAAAAGGGCTCTTCCAATCGTCTCGACATATTCCACTTAACATTTGCGACTGGGGAGAGATGCTCGGAAGATTTGACATTTGGGTGAGGACAGATCGGAAGCCCCTGACTCTTAATTCATTTTAAATGAATGGTGATATATGTACAATATTGTATCTGATCATTATGTGTTCATGCGAATCTTACGTATGATTTATATAACATATATACAAACACACATACACACACACACATACATATATATATATATATATATATATATATATATATATATATATATATATATATATATATATATATATATATATATATATATATATATACATATACATATATATGTATATATATATATATATATATATATATATATATATATATATATATATATATATATATATGTATATATATATATATATATATATATATATATATATATATATATATATATATATATATATATATATATATATATATATATATATATATATATGTATATAATCTTTCCTCTTTCATTTAATTCTGATCTAAATATTTTATTGGTTCAATATCAAGCTTTCGAGAGATTTTTCTATTTTTCTTAATTCAATGTGTTTTAATACTTTACAAATGTCCAAGAAATATCGGCCAAAGGAGAATGTTTCTTTCTTTATTCTTATTATTTTGTTAAATCATCGTTATAGTTTGTAGAGAAATTCCAATTATTTTATTAAGAATATTTCTTTTTCAAATTAAGGTATTGTATAAAATCCACAAACAAATGAATAAACAGATTTTTGTAATTGGAAAAGTTATCCACTTCCATTGGTTGATCAGAATCACAAAAACTTATATACGAAATAATTATTTATATATGAATATTATGTAAATAATATCTCATTTAATTGTTCCACTCAATACATACTCGACCTCTATTAGGTTGAACGTAATTGTAATTAGCGGACCATGGCACTTAGTCCTCGAGTTATATTAAAATCTATCTTTTCATAACCGTAACTAATATGATAGAAAATACAGAAGAGATGAAGGGTTATGTCACGCACAGTTTCAATGAGGTAAATTTCAACTTTAAATAATTTTTCAGTTTACTTGTTTTATAATTTTATATTAATATCTAAAGAAATCAAATACATTAAATTCATTACTATCATACATTAAATACATTTCCTCGATTTTGAAAAGATAATTCCATCCCAAACAAATTATTTTCAGTAGTGTAAGTAGCGTAAGAACTGGGCATATTGGAAGGCAGTTTTCCTAACTCATTTGATTTCAATTTTGCGGTTAAATTAAAGTGCCTGCACTTAATCAAGATACACACATACAAGTATATATATATATATATATATATATATATATATATATATATATATATATATATATATATATATATATACATATATATATATATATATATATATATATATATATATATATATATATATATCCAATCAATAATAAATGTAGGAGTTGGTATCTAGTGTTTTTTCTTCTGACGTGTGTTTATGTGTATGTAAATGAGTGTCCATTTATTTTCATAACATTTATATATTGATATCTCAATTCCAAATCTATATTAATTTCTAAAATAATTTCTTGCTCCATAAAGTAAAATTAAAAGGAACAAGTGTCATTTCATAGAGTATTACTGTCCGATAATTTTGGTAATATACCTCAATGATTAGAATGTGATACATTTTAGTAAATGAACGCTATCCCAAAATAATGCTTTACATTACGTCATTGTTATATCTTGTTATAGTTAATCGGGGTTATTTATAGTACCTGTAACGTTTTACCAACAACAACAATAACAACAACAAATGCAGCCGTTTCTAGTCCATTGTAGGTCAAAGGCCTCAAACATATCGTTTTTCATGATTGTGGTTTATATGCCTAACCCTAAACCATAAAGTAAATCATAAATGCTGAAATAACAAATCAAATATATTTTGACCGAGTAGTCAGCCATTCGAATTTAAAAATGTATACATACAAAATAATTTTTTTTTTTTACCTGACTTAAAAAAAAATGAAAACGCGTTTGATCAAGTCCTTCCAGAGCGCAGCATCAAAAACTAACCAATTGGCAATTTGAGTGAGAAAAAAAAAAGACTGAATATCCCCTAATAAGATGGGAAATTTATCATCAAAGAATACTGGATCGAACTTCTAATTCGCGTTGGATATCATATGACAGTGATTGGAAAAACTAAGAAAATAGGATATATTTCTTTTTAATCGTTCAAAAAGTCTTATATAAAAAATGTTCTTTAAGCTTATTTTAAAGAACCCTTATTCGGCCTATCGTATCATTTACTGAAGAGAAACATGGGAACATTTTTGGGTATACTATATACACACACGCATATATATATATATATATATATATATATATATATATATATATATATATTATATATATATATGTATATATATATATATATATATATATATGTGTGTGTGTGTATATGTGTATATATATATGTATATATATATATATATATATATATATACATATATATATATATATATATATATATATATATATATATGTGTGTGTGTGTGTGTGTGTGTGTGTGTTTTTTTATGTGTGTGTATATATATATATATATATATATATATATATATATATATATATATATATATATATATATATGTGTGTGTGTGTGTGTGTATATACATAAATGAATTTCTATCTTAAACTGAGATCGAACACTAGCTTCCAGCAAGTTTGCCTTTTATTTGAAGGGGCTATGGTTCGATCCCAATATGAGATAGAAATATATGTATGTATATATATATATATATATATATATATATATATATATATATATATATATATATATATATATATATAAATGACTGTACATTATCGACTATAAGATGCAATGATATTTTAATAACTGAAAAAACTAAGTTTTTTTTTTTTGTGGGAGGTCTGCCAATTAGTCTCATGCCATGAAACATCTCTAAACCCTTTGGCAGATAATGATCACTTATAAAATTTCAAACAATGTTACTGCGAGTGATTTACAAAAGGTTATTTAACTAGTTTAGGGGACCAATAGTTAGGCTAGTTAGGTAAACTTCATACTAATGATCGAAGGTAACCTTTTGCCATTCCATTTGATCTAGAGAGAGACTTCATGAATAACTTTTAAACGGCTTTACCTGCAATGAAAGTGAGTAACTTTAAATTTTTCATAATGAACTATATGTTTTATGTAAAACATAAGTTACGCTTATTTCCTGAGAATTAGTAAGGGGAGGTTCTTGATTTAACTGTTCAAGGGAGTGTAACACAAGAATTTGGTCTGTTGCATAGAAAGGAGAAAACTTTTCATTGTGATTAAGGTACATAGCATAGCCATAAGTGTAATTCTTACCGATGAATTAATATCAGAAATAGCAGGTTTCACAAGAGACAAAAAATATTCCGATTTTTCATCTAAGCTAAACTATTAAATTAAATAAAAATCAAATATTGAAACTGTTTTAATTTTGTTTTTAAGATACTGAAACGGAGCCTTTGGGGGTAAAAAGTCCTTTTCTTGTCTACTGAAGCGTTTTTCCTTATGATAGTCGTTAACTTTGCTATTGTTATATACTTATACATGTCACCACGGCCTTCAACAGCTAATATGATCACCTTTTTCTTCTAAGTAGATTACTGAAGGCAAAGTACCTTTTATTCCGACTTCCTACGCTATTCCCAAAGAGTCTGCTCTAACCCTGGCACTTAAGCCATATCGAATATTGCATTACTCCCAGTAAGCCTAACGGGTTTCGGCATAAGAGACAAACTGACTAGACATTTATTTCTTTAAAAGATGCCAGGAGTTTTGGTAGCTAACAACTGACTTCTTTACCCTTATAATTTCTTTTCCGCATATTCAACGTTTAGTGTCATTGCCTAGCGATTGCCAGACTGGGTTTCGAGTCCCGCTCAAAATCGTTAGTTTCTTTGATCGCTGCAATCTCACTTTCCTTGTGAGTTAAGGAAGGGGGAGGGGGGGGGGTTTAAGGGAGCCTTTAGGTCTATCTGCTGAGTCATCGGCAGTTATTTCCTGGCTCTACTAGGTCCTAGTTTGGGTGAAGAAGGGGCTTGGGCCCTGATCATATGTGATATGGTCAGTCTCTAGGGCCATTGTTCATCTTTACAGGGCAATGTCAATGTCCCTTGCCTCTGCCATTCATGAGCGGCCTTTAAAACCTTTAATGTATGGTTTATCTTACCTGTTACCAAGATTGCCTGTGGACTCTGATAAAAGATATTTTTTCTTATCTTTAACGAGATTCATTATATATTCATAGTGGTTATATGGGAGACATTATTATTCCACCTTTTTTGAAAAGAAAAAGAAATATTTTACCCTTAAAGAGGACGAAGTAAAAAATATTTAATCTAAGGGGCCAAGACATTATGTCATCATTCTTTTAAGCACATTCTCTTAGCCTTCAATTTATTTGAGATTAAATTAACTTTCTCTGCTTGTGAATTTATCATTAATTTGCTTCTTATTATTAAGCTCCTCTCATTCCCTCTTTTCTATATTTATCATTAATGAAG
>NC_090735.1:26501348-26503848 GCF_036898095.1 Palaemon carinicauda
CTAAACCAGTGGATTCTTATAAACTGAACCAGTGTTTTTTTTTTTTTTTCAGAAACTAAACCAGCAGTTTTTCCTTGAAAAAATGTATATCGTTAATTGTAATTAATCTCTTTGATTTTTATTCAAATCCTTTATATACCTACTAGCGTATGAGACCCGTTATAAATTAAGGCTAAATATATATACTTTATATATATATATATATATATATATATATATATATATATATATATATATATATATATATATATATATACGTGTGTGTGTGTGTGTTTGTGTGTGCCTGTGTGCGTCTGTGCATGTATGTGTGTGTATATGCACACAAAAGCACCAACACTCCCAAATTCAACTCTCTCTCTTTCCTTACTACAACACACTAATTTGGGTAATTTGTGTGGAGATTATTTTTTTCCGAATGGTTTTTGCCTACCACATGAAACACAAACACACAAAACAACAACACACACATACACACACACACACACACACACACACACACACACACACATATATATATATATATATATATATATATATATATATATATATATATATATATATATATATACTGTATATACGAGTATATCCATATACTTGCTCTTCATTATATAAGGAAGATTCTGGTGAGGCTTGATATCAGTTATATTTTTATCTACTCTGCCCTTGACCATTTCTTCCCCAGACGATGGCAACTAATCTCAAGGTGATTATGAGCGTCTACCTATCATCTTTGATGGAGACAAGAAGTCTCTTTGTTATTGACATTAAAGACACTAAACTCTTTTAATGTTTTGCTTCAAAAAACGTGTACGATTTTCCTTTTTAATTTGAACATAATAAAAAAAGAGATAAATTACACATTGAGCAATTACCCATACTACTGTAACTGGAATTATGCTAATGCTTTGTCAATTAAGAAGTTATGGTTTGATCACATGCTGCAACACTCGAAATAAAGTGAAATGTTTAAAGCTAACCAACAGAAATATTATGTATTTCATCTCTTTAAATAAATGTCTCGAGGAATTTTAGCGTTGCTGAAAAGTATGATTAACTATATATATATATATATATATATATATATATATATATATATATATATATATATATATATATATATATATATATATATAACTTATCAGTCACAAAACTACACGTGGCATATATCAAAGGGTAAAATCCACAGGAAACAGGAAAGGAAAAGACCAGGTACCAAGCGCTTTCGTGTATTACGTACACTTCTTCAGGGTACAAAGTGGAATAGAAAATAAAATCATACAATAAAGTAACCTACCAAAACTGAAATAAAAGCCACAAATAAGCAAAGCATCATCAATATGCTAAAAAAACTAATAGTCGTTAAAAATGAATAGACAATTGTAGTTTATAATAAAATACTAGTAATATAACAATCGTTAAACTAAATTTTTACATTGTACTTTCTTACAATTTCATTAACAAGATGAGTGTCTAGTTTAAAAAGACCAGAACTGAGATTTAAAATTTGATTATTAAAATATTTAATAAAAGCAGATTCAATAATATTTCTTTTAACAAGATTTTTACAAAATAAAATCTCTGAGGAGTTTTCCCAGTCAATACAGTGGTTAAAATCGTTCATGTGGACAAACAAGGCACTAGACATTTGTCCTGTCCTAACTGCATATCGATGTTGTTTAATTTAGTTTAACGATTGTTATATTACTAGTATTTTATTATAAACTACAATTGTTAATTCATTTTTAACGACTATTAGTTATTTTAGCATATTGATGATGCTTTGCTTGTTTGTGGCTTTTATTTCAGTTTTGGAAAGTTTCTTTATTGTATGATTTTATTTTCTATTTCACTTTGTACCCTGAAGAAGTGTACGTAATACAAGAAAGCGCTTGGTACCTGGTCTTTTCCTTTCCTGTTTCCTGTGGATTTTACCCTTTAATATATATATATATATATATATATATATATATATATATATATATATATATATATATAGTGTTTATGTACAGTATATGCATGTGCATACATACATACATACACACACACGCATATATATATATATATATATATATATATATATATATATATATGTGTGTGTGTGTGTGTGTGTGTATAAGTATGTTTTTGTGCTGGCTTGTATACCAGTATAAGTGTGTAAATTAATTTCCTCTATTTTCTCTGTAACAAAATGAAAATGAAGCAAGACGAGCCATCGAATATAATCAATATTCCATTATGGATACAAGTCCGGAACAGTCTCTTTCCTCTAAAAGGACTCTCCTCCCGGATTCCCATTAAATCTAGGATTCCCAATTCCTTTCTGTCGGCAGGGAAAGTTCCCTAACTTCTCAGGGGAAGATCAAGTGGAGGATTTGGTTTTCAGACTCTGTCCTCATAAGGATTCATCCCAACTTCCACTTTCCTCGGAAAATTCTTAAGTAATTTGTCTATGAATTTCAATCCGAAGTTGAGGGATAATGTTAGCTTCAAGTGGAGTCAT
>NC_090735.1:26511348-26521348 GCF_036898095.1 Palaemon carinicauda
AACTTAATAATGATGGAATATAACCTTTGGCAATTAAATTTGATCTAGAGAGAGACTTCATGAATAGATTTTAAACGGCTTTACCTGCAATGAAAGTTAATTACTTGGAACTTTTCAGGATGAACTATATGTTTTGTGTAAAACAAAAGTTATGCTTATTTCCTGAGAATTAGTAAGGGGACGGTCTCGATTTAACTATTCTTGAGATTGTCACATTAGAATTTGGTTTACTACATGGAAAGGAGAACCCTTTTCAATGGGGTTAAGCAACAGCATAGCCATAAGTGTAATTGTTAGCGATGAATTAAAGTAAATTATCAAAAAACGCAAGTTTCACAAGAGACAAAACTTATTCCAATGTTTCATCTAAGCTAAACTATGTCGAAATAAAACTTTCGACATAGAAAATAAATTTTCTTTTCTAGCAAAGAGTTTTTCCTCATGATAGGTCTTATCTTTGTCATTGCTATATACTTATTCAGGTTACCACGGTCTTCTATAGCTAATTTGATCACCTTTTTTTCTTCTAAGTAGATTACTGAATGCGAAGTACTTTTATTCCGACTTCCTACGCTATTCCCAAGAGGCTGCTCTAACCCCAGCACTTAAGCCATATCGGATATAGCATTACTCCCAGTAAACCTATCGGATTTTGGCATAAGAGAGAAACTGACTAGACATTTATTTCTTTAAAAGATACCAGGAGTTTGGGTAGCTGAAAACTTACTTCTTCATCCTTATAATTTCTTTTCTTGCATATTCAACGTTTAGCGTACTTGCCTGGTACGTTAGTTCCTTTGGTCTCTGCAATCTAACCATCCTTGTAAGCTAAGGAAGGGGGGGTTTAGGGGAGGCTATAGGTCTATCTGCTGAGTCGTCGGCAGCCATTGCCTGGCCCTACTATGTCCTAGCTTAGGTGAAGAGGGGGCTTGGACCCTGATCATATGTAATATGGTCAGTATCTAGGGCCATTGTCCACCTTTATGGGGCAATGTCAATGTCCTTTGCCTCTGCCATTCATGAGCGGCCTTTAAAACCTCCAATGTATGATTTATCTTACCTGTTAGTAAGACTGCCTGTGGACTCTGATAAAAGATATATTTTTTTATCTTTAACGCGATTGATAAAATATTCATAGTGGTTAAATGGGAGACATTATTATTCCACCTTTTCGAATAAAAAAAAAACACAATTTTACCCTAAAAGAAGACGAAGTAATAAATATTTAATCTTTCTTTTAAGCACATTGTCTTAGCCTTCAATTAATTTGAGATTGAAATTACTTTCTATGCTTATGAATTTATCATTAATTTGTTTTTGTTTTTTATTATTAAGCTCCTGTCTTTCCCTCAATTCTATATTTATCATTAATGAAGTGGTTTGAATTATTTTTACTTGTTTCTACTAAACATTTGCACACACTAAGCTATAATTTTGATATAGCAAAATACATTCATTTATTTCCCATTATAGGCCTAAGTTCCGTAAAGAACTCTCACCTTCTTTCTGAGTGGATTGGTGGGAAGATGCTCTGTGATGCTTTATTGGGCATTTTCTTTTTCTTTCATTAAGCACCACTTCAATATTATTTTAATCAAATAAATGTATCTCTTCAATCCTTTCAGTGCAAAAATATTATTTAATTCTAGACCCTCAGGAAAGTGGGTGATGGTAAAATGCCGTATAGTTCCTTAACTTTACTTCTGGAACTTTGATGTACATTAGCTTTACAGTAATCTTCTACATGGGTTTAAATACAAACTGGAATAATATAAATTCTTGAAGATTGGAGGCTGCAACCGTAGACTTCTGCTACCACTTCGCATTCGGGATGCGAAATACTTGACTTCTATTTATGCGGTTTGGGGATCGCTTCTTCTTAGCTGTGTCTTCTCATGGACACGCTTCTTGGTAATTTCTCCTTCATCGAAGATAATCTCGTACCTCCCGGTTGAAAGGTAATTTGTTGGCAGCTAGGGAACTCGGTCCCTCCGTTGTCCGTCTTTGTAAAATATCTTGTTAACTTGACGTTTAGTTAGTGCCGGCCAACTGTGCACCAGGGACAAGGCCTCCCCCATGACGGGGGGAGAGGGAGAAGGGACAACCGATATTCGCGGTTACTTGTAGGGAAGAGCTGGTTCCTCGATGCGCTTGTTGCTTAAGTATCCCAGAACAAGGGTGTTGTAATTGCGTCACGTCATGTGACTCTTCTTGTGTTCTATTGGTCCCTTCTTCTGACGTAATGGTAACGTCATACATATGTCACTTCCGATTTATCGGCAAGGTAACCGACGCGCATTCCATCTGCGTTGTTTTGGCCAATTTATCGCTTATGTCAGCACTTTTCACAAACAGTGCCTCTCAACTACCCTCTCGCTTCAACTTCTTTTTTCTCGTGTCTCTCTCTCTCTCTCTCTCTCTCTTTCTTTATTTCAATGTCTCTCTATCGTTTAACTAACGAACAAAACTCATAAAATACTTGATCAAATACACATATCACCTTATTCAGTATGAAATATTTTCCTTTACATGACACCACTCGGTCACGTACCTGAATTCCTGTGGAATTCACATCTTATTAATTCATTTCATGGTTTACCCAAAAATAATTCATCAATAATTCATCATCACCAAAAGAAATACATTTCAACACAATAAATCAAAAACATCATCATCAAATAATATGCATTTCAATGCAATAAATCAAAATCATCATCATCAAATAACATGCATTTCAATGCAATAAATCAAAATCATCATCATCAAATAATATGCATTTCAACACAAATAATCAAAATCATCATCAACAAAATAATATGCACCTTAGTGCAATAAATCAAAATCATCTTCATCAAAAGAAAATCATCATCAATCATTTTTAAAATAATGCAATTGCATAAGTTTATCATCAATATATGTTTAGGAAAAACTTCCTGTTCCCTTCAAATAATTCAACACAATATTGAAAAATTATTTTTCTTAATTCTTGATAATGGAATATTTAACCCTTAATTCACTGGTTACGTAAGGCAAAATTAATAATGTCTTCTGTGTTCAACTGTGCAATCAATTAGGAAATGCCTTCACCTTTAACTTCTATTCAACTCATTTTTTTTTCCATTACCTATGACCTCAAAATCTTGGTCTTATTGATGTAAACACAAAAATCATTTCTTCAATGCTATGCAATAAATGGCAGAAAATAAATGTTCAAACATACATAACATCAATTCAAATCAATCAAAATATTTCTGCAACAAAAAAAATATAATTATGTGTCTTGCACATTATAACTCATTAAGAGTATTACTCATTTGTAATCAGCATCAATAAACATTTGTAAAATATCATTATGGTACCTTATTTACTCATCAATATTATCATGATAAATCATTGTTAATTAATGGCATCTAAAGAAATATTTCTCACCTTCTTCATAAAATAATGAGTAAAATCAAAAACTCAAATATATCAATGTCTTAAATCATCAAACATCATAATCATTTCATAATAAAGAAACATATTCAATACATAACAAAATCATGTTTATAAATTTGAATCTTATTTGCACCTTGTCTGAGTATTTTTTTTATCTCAAGAACTTCAATTCTCAACTATATATATATTGCATTCAGAAGGGTATTCATAAAATTCAAGTGACAGGAACTTACATTTCAATGTTAAAACTTTTCTTTAAAGAAATCAATTGCAGACTGTCTCAATTAAAATACTTTATTTATCCTTTCTTCAAGGATTCATCTACTACACAGGCATAAAAATCAATTCGTGTGTTTCCACACACACTCTTTTTTTAACTTCAAAATAAAAGGTTTAATTATTGTAATTCATCATATGTACTTAATTGTTCACTATTACCTGCATAATTATTATGGGCCTAAAATATCCCTTTGAGACATTCAACTTCAAAGTTCATTATTGGTGCACATCTTATCTTTTAATCACTTAAATCTTTCTTTCTTCATAATTATTTAGGTTAACTTAATTATCATCAAAACATAATAAAATTCATTGTATACATGCATGTTTATCATTGTTACACGTGTTACACCAAAAAAAAATATATCAATCAATGCATCGCCTATAAAATGCAGTAATAATTCTTTTGCTCTAATGGCATCATTATTTATTCAAACTTGCAAACAAAACCAATACATTTGTAAATATGCAATCACCTATGGGTTCATATTTCGCCTGTCTTCATTACCCATAACTTTATCAAAAACTTTTCATCTTAGTTTGCAACTCAGTATTCTCTGTGGTCCCTTAATTAATTGTTTGGAGACATTTATGATTTGGACCTTCTTTGTTGATTACGGAATACATATTCAAATTCTAGGATAACACACTTTACATAATTAAAAGATTTCACTCATTTGTTACCCTCAATATTTGTATGAGTGCCCAGATATTTTTATTTCATTTCCCAAGGAGTTTAGTAGTCTTTCTTAAATCTACCTAACAAAAAAAATCTGTTTTCCATATACCGAGTTATTTCAAAGTAAATTCGTTCTCTTTAAGTAATTGTTATTAGTCTTCTATGTTGGTCTATATATAGTTCGCAGGACATCCTCAACCCCTTGCTATTATTTTATTTGCCCCCCTTTCTCTATTTGAACTTGACTTATCATGGCTTATTTCACCCTTCTTACTACAAGAAAAATATTGCACAGTTTTCATTAATCTCTAGTAACTTCGGGAGCCTTTCCCAAGAGAATATCTATAGACACGAATGTCTAGTTATTTATCCTGGTCTCAAATTATTCTGTTACAGACTCACCAACCATTTCTTTGTTAAATCAAATTCTATGTAGACCAGTATGTTTTTATCATTTGTCAAGTTCTGGGAACAGAGTCCCTGGTAGTCCGTTGGTACCACCACTATGGGATTGAGAAAATGCAATCGCAATTTCTAAAGGATTCTTACCCTTATATGACTTTTATACTTCTTATATGTAGGCTTTAATTTTACAATCTGAAACATCTATCTTAGGTCAAAAATTAATTCATCATCAAATGCAGTCTTTGATTACTGGATGTCCTACTAACTTGAGCATGAGTTTTTTGTTAGTATTTTGTTAGTATGTCAGGAATTTCTATTCATGAACAAGTATTTCTCCCTATTCTTTGTATGTATTCCTTTAAGCAATATGCCATCCTGTTATATGATTCCTATTTTTGGGAGTAATTCATCTACAACATTTCTATTAACCTTTGGTTTCTCTTGTTCTATTTTAATTCTTCCTATTTCTAGGTCTCCTGCCTGACAACTGAAACAAAATATTGGTAGTTATATTTCCTTTTAACATCTTCCTGTCCTTTTAAATAATCTTTCTTTTATCATCATAAACCTACCAATAAAGTGATTTATCCTGGACAAACATCCAGTACTTTAAGGCTCCAAAGATTCCTTTTATTCTTTCATCCACAATAGTCCTTCTTGGACTGTAAAATCACAATCATTCTTATGAGCAATAAGCACATATACTCTATGCCCTAAACAAATTTTTAAACTTCTCTAGACCATTATTTGGATAATCTATCCTACTCGGTTATTTTTCCTTCAATTTAAGACTACTCTCATGATACATTACCCTTCTTCGGGTTTTACCCTTTTAATGAGACATTTCTTTTTATATTTATGAGGCTTCACACTTATTTTTATAACTCCTGGGTAAGAGATCGGGTTAAGGTAATGTAGGATCAAAATTCATTTCTCTTCATTATTTATAGCCTTCTATTTCATTTGCACACTACATATTTTTAGGTTAACTTTATTTTAAGGCTTGGGTAATTTAGCAAATACTGCTTATTATCCCTAAGATCCTATCATCCCAAAAAAAATCTTTTACATCTGTCAAATCTTAGTGGAGCAGGATTTCCACTTTAACCCTTATTTCTCTACATATCTTAAATCTATCTACTCTTTTTACTTACCCTATTCAAATCTAGGGATGGGTCACTCTTTAATCTGGTTCTTTATCCTGCTATTCTCCCTATTCTAGACTAGTTTTATTATTTTTATGGCTCTATATTCTTACTAAACTTAGTAACATCACTCTATAGGCTTATTCTTTCTGTCTCCAAATTTAGATCATCATTCTGTCAATAGTTAGAGGAGCTGAGTGAGCCTGTCGACTTCACTCTAATTTCTAACATTCTTCAAAATGCTAATAGCCGTGAATGGCTTGTATTCTTTGACCATGGTACTTACAATATTTTACTCCTCAATAATCGAGCCAAACATTATTTATTATCGGGATAGACATGTCATTTATATTCTACTTATGATGATCTACTAGTCTAACTTCTATCCTCATTGGGTAATATATCTCGGGAGATTTATAAGGAGTCTTATTGATTCATTTTAACACTCACCGTGTTCGTTATGGGGCGTTGGCTGATAGGTAATATTTCATGATTCATACCGGTATTTAAAAAGTTTTAATAAGTTTTTGACAGTTTCTCTGGGCAGGTTCTGGCGCCGATGTTTCTATTCTTTTCTGCCTAACCTATCGCCTGCTATGGCTAATCTCTGCCTATTTCTCGTCTATCCCTATTTCTATGCTCCTTATGGTAAATTTTTGCCCCTTTCTGATTACCTAACCGTAATCTCTACTCCTTTATTTTAGAAGTCATTACCCGCCATTCAGATGAGTTATTTTATCCGGAGTAGTATTAATTAATTAGTGTGCTTGTACTTTCCTTCATCTGAACTTCATTATTGTCTCTTTTGACAGACTCTGGCATCCTATTTTTAGTTAACCTATCTTCTTTATCTCTGCGGGTTATTTTTATTTAGGCATCATTATGACTTCTCTAGCTAAATTTAGCTTTTTATATTTTCAGTACTGATCAGACTTTATTTACTTAATAGCATCATAGCTCATTTATTATTCATATGCCTATATCTTCATCTTAAATCTTTGTGCCTAACAACAACATATTACATATTTCCTTTAATTCTATAAGCCTATAGCTTCAATTGCCTATGACATTTATTTCTTGGAATTCCCTCTTATTTAGGCTATTCTATTTTATTCACTGTATTTCTGTCGACATTCTATTTTATTTATATGGCGCCTGTCACATATTGACAAGGAGTATATCTATTCTTGGCGACTCTTCCTATTTCTCCTTGTCTTTTTAATCTATTTCCATTTCCCTTTCTTAGTCTGGAGTCTGTTTCTCCTGTCAAATTCGTCTTATACAAAGTGGCCAGTTTTGTAAAAGACTTGTCTTTGACAAGTAGAATCATACCCTGACTATCTCATTTTTTTTTCTTTTCTTTATTTTAAGCCTGCACTTCTCACAAACAAAATTCATACTTCATCATTGTATCGTTTTTGAACGATATCTTAAGGCTCTATTGGGAAATGTTACAAAAAATTACATCTTTATTCATCATTGGGCACATTTTGGCATTTAATTCTCTACCTAACCTGACGGTTCATACCCCTTGATTTTTACTTGTTTGCATTTCATTTCTGCATATCATTTTATTTTCACCCTTAAAATTTGGAAGCAGGTATTTCTTAATATTCTATCATTGTATTGCATCCTAGTATATCAACTATATTTGCCAGAGTCTCTATAAGATAAAATAGTCACTTGCAACGTGGATGTACCTCCGCTACATATGCCTATCTTTCCTATATAAATTTTTTCGTCTTCCTGACTTCCTTTCTATCCGGCTAACTATTTTTAATTGTTTTATTTTCACTATTTGGAGGATTTGTATTTCACTTTCTTTGTGCCGGAGGGCTTTCTGAGAAGTGTCTTTGTTTAATTTCATGATGGGGTTCTTTATCTCTGTGCCTGCCTTTCTCCCTGTATGTTTTCCCTTTTTCATTATTTTGCCTAATTTCTATCCCCTTTTTATGTAATCTTTCCCTAAACCTAAATGTGTCATCTTTATTTCTTTAAACTGTCTTTGACCTAAATTTCTGCCCATTATTCTATTTAACTCTAGGGTAATTTTTGCGCCTCGTTCCAGTCTGCTGTTCGAACTTCCCTGCATCTATTTAAATTACTCAAAATTTCTCTGGTAGGTTTTTGTGGCTATTAGTCCCTTAGGATTTTTCTTCCTGATTTCCTATCATTTTGCTATTTTCCCTTTTCTTTTTGTAAAACTCATATCTAGGATGCTATTTTTCAAATTTTTTTTTTATAAATGCCTCATTTATTTCTATATATAGGGAATTATCATTAGCAATAAACTTACCTTTAACAAAGGAATCCTGTTCCTTTTACTGTTGCTACGTGATCCTCCATTTGTGTGGCAAATTCATTTACCGAGCCACCCTCATATTTTACCTATAGGAACTTTTGTAGATTTGTTAACCTGTCTGTCTCTTTGACTGATCGCCATAATTGCCTACATTATTTTTGAAACTCACTCAGATTTGCTGCATTTTTAAATTACTTACCATTCAAGGTTATGTGAGCATCACTTACATTTGTATACACGGTTAACGTAGCCTGTTTAATTCTGCTGTCTCATTGTTTATTCTCAGACTAACTATTCTACTTTCAATATCAGCTAACCACTTACATACGGTATATTTCTCTAACCTTCTTTTATCTTGGTTATTCCTACCTATATTTCCACAAAACTGTGTTAATTTCCCTACTGAATTCATGTTAGCGGGGTTAGTAATTTTTGTTAATTCTTCAAACTCACTTTTTTTTTATGGGACGTTGCTCGTTTGTATTTTTCACCTACTTGCGTAATTCTAAATCATATTTCCCTTTTACATATTCTTTGGGCTAACATCATTACCATCACTTTAAAAAAAAATCATAATACATCTTATTTTACACAAGAAAAAATTCAAGTAATTCATGCATCATTCAAGAAACCCTAGCGAATAAAAAAAAAATTCCTATTCTTAAACGAGACAAGTTTTTTTTTTTTTTTTCACTTTTAAACTGAGAGACTTATTTAAGAGAGAGATTCTTTTACTCACATTTCTTCTTTCTTGTCCTTTTGTTTTCATCTTCTTCGCTTAGGTAATGGCTTCTTGTGTTTAGACTCTTGCTTCGTCTCACGTCCTCACTATTTTTCTGAGTTTCTTGATGTTTATTCTGCAAAGGTGTACAACTGGTATCTGGAAGAATTTAGTCATTAATATATGCACTGAAAAATATCATCACGGCATTTTATCCATTTAAGCTGCCACCATTTGTGATGCTTTATTTGGGCATTTTCTTTTTCTTTCATTAAGCACCACTTCAATATTATTTTAATCAAATAAATGTATCTCTTCAATCCTTTCAGTGCAAAAATATTATTTAATTCTAGACCCTCAGGAAAGTGGGTGATGGTAAAATGCCGTATAGTTCCTTAACTTTACTTCTGGAACTTTGATGTACATTAGCTTTACAGTAATCTTCTACATGGGTTTAAATACAAACTGGAATAATATAAATTCTTGAAGATTGGAGGCTGCAACCGTAGACTTCTGCTACCACTTCGCATTCGGGATGCGAAATACTTGACTTCTATTTATGCGGTTTGGGGATCGCTTCTTCTTAGCTGTGTCTTCTCATGGACACGCTTCTTGGTAATTTCTCCTTCATCGAAGATAATCTCGTACCTCCCGGTTGAAAGGTAATTTGTTGGCAGCTAGGGAACTCGGTCCCTCCGTTGTCCGTCTTTGTAAAATATCTTGTTAACTTGACGTTTAGTTAGTGCCGGCCAACTGTGCACCAGGGACAAGGCCTCCCCCATGACGGGGGGAGAGGGAGAAGGGACAACCGATATTCGCGGTTACTTGTAGGGAAGAGCTGGTTCCTCGATGCGCTTGTTGCTTAAGTATCCCAGAACAAGGGTGTTGTAATTGCGTCACGTCATGTGACTCTTCTTGTGTTCTATTGGTCCCTTCTTCTGACGTAATGGTAACGTCATACATATGTCACTTCCGATTTCTCGGCAAGGTAACCGACGTGCATTCCATCTGCGTTGTTTTGGCCAATTTAT
>NC_090735.1:26531348-26533848 GCF_036898095.1 Palaemon carinicauda
CTCTTAAATCATTCACAGTATGTCTAGACCAAGTTTGAAAAAAAAAATCAGATTGGGAAATTGTAGGAATTAATATTAACAGGAATACCTTAACAACTGAAGATTTGCAGATGATATAGTTCTGTTTCGTGAATCATGGGAGGAATTGCAAAATATGATACAAGATTTCAATAGCAAAAAAAAAAAAATAAATGAATATGAGTAAAACTAATATAATGTTCAGTGAAAATACAGAGACAACAACTAAAGGTTATGGACGAACTTCTAGAGATTGTTAATGGTTATACATAATTAGGACAAACAGTAAATTTTTCCCCAAGGCACGAGAACGAAACTAAAAGGAGGATTTTTGTAAAGAAAATGAAATTATGAAAAGTAAAATGCTACTTTCTCTAAAAAGAAAAGTATTAATCTGATGGTCCTACCCAGTTTTAACATGGTTTTAACTTATGCATCAGAAACTTGGAGCATTACTAAAGCCTTAAAACATAAGCTAGTTACCACTAAAAGAGCTATGGGAAGAATAATCATAAGAATAAAACGAAGAGACAGAAAAAGATCTACATGAATACGAGAGCAAATTAAAGTTCAGGATATTCTACCAACATGTAAGAAAAAGAAATGGACATGTGCAGGACATATAATGAGAATGAAAGACAAAAGATGGACATTAGGAATGAGAGAATAGGTCCCCAGAGATTGGAAAAGAAGTAGGGGAAGAAAGAGAAGACGATGGATTGACGCAGACGCAAGTGGAAAGGCATGTCTAAGTCTTTTAATCTGCAGCTGACAAGTAACGGCTGATGAAGATTATATATATATATATATATATATATATATATATATATATATATATATATATATATATATATATATATATATATATATATATATAGTGTGTGTGTGTGTGTGTGTGTGTGTGTGTGCGCGTTGAAAAAAAATGTTGAGCGAAAAATACAAATATTGCGCAATGTTATATATCCGATAAGTTTCCTTAACGGTTTACATGGAAGGTAAACTTACTTATTGTACGAATCTGTAGGCCTGTGTGTTAGCATGTGTTTTCCAACAATGATATTTGTTATTTTTTCAATTTAAGTAATATACATTTTTATTCAGTTATATATACGTTTATTTCTGAAGACTTCATTGTGGACTCCCACATTATCACTGTTAGTAAACAACTCTTGATATAAAATAAAATAAAAAATATATCCTATTTAATGAACCCTGTCAGCCAAGTAAATAAAAAGAATAAGTTAAAAATAAGGAAGTTACATTCTCACCCCAATTATAATTTTCCTATAGATTTATTTCTTTCGTAACGGAATCAAACCTATTCTAGTTTTCTTCATTGATTAGACGAAGATGTCATAAATCAAATAAGGGCTTAGAACGGGAAAATACTCTCTTATCACATTAAGGATATCCCTAGCTTACACAGATTTTGATATAAATGGAAGAGACATTTAATATTTCCGTTTTATTGAATTTTTTTTATTCATCCAGTTTTTTTCCTTATCAGTCTTTCTGGAAACAAATGTATTCTTGAATATATTTGTTTCGTCTGGATTTCATGGGTTCCATATACTGTAATTTATTCCCACCTGCACTGAGCCTTCTTGTTTTTGTAAGATAATGATTGGTTATTTTCAGTGAGGGATCATATGCATATTTGATTATACCCACAGTCTAAATTAGATATCAATCTCATGTGTCTAAAATCATGCTCTGAGTAGTGGTCTATTCTTTGCGTCTGTTGCTCACTGTAACGTTAAAACATTTAAAAACAGTTAATTATTGACTTTACTCTTTCATTACATATTCCACCTATAGTCCATTTCTTTTAGCGAGTCATATTTGCACCGACTCGCAACGGTGCCCTTTTAGCTCGGAAACGTTTCCTGGTCGCTGATTGGTTAGAATTATCTTGTCCAACCAATCAGCAATAAGGAAACTTTTCCGAACTAAATGGGCACCGCTGCGAGTCGGTGCAAATATGACTCGCTAAAAGAAATGGACTTTTTTTTTTATAGTACCACTTTTACTTTCCATTGAACTTGAATAAAAGGATTGTACTTAAACTGATAATCTATCTCTCTCTCTCTCTCTCTCTCTCTCTCTCTCTCTCTCTCTCTCTCTCTCTCTCTGGTAATCACCAGATGTATAATTTTCTTCCAAGACTTCTTCCCTGTAAATCCAAAAGCATCTCGGTCTCCGATTTGAGTAGTGAGAATACTGGTCCCATGAGCGCAGCCGAGGTCTCTTACTTTACTGTATATTCTTTAGAGTTCTGGCATCTTTTCAGACACAGATTAATCGTGTTAATTAATCGGAGGGAAAAGTTATTTATGCGTGGAAATTGTTAATAAGATTTACTTTTAATGTACAAGAAAATAAAAAATACCTATTTGGCAATAATATTTCTAATGGCGTATCTGTTCTCCTATGCCCATAAACAAAATCATATTTCCTCTTGCAAGTGAGGTTAAGAAAAGAA
>NC_090735.1:26541348-26546348 GCF_036898095.1 Palaemon carinicauda
TTCACATCCTTGATTCCTTTGTGGGTGTTCTTGCATAATTTTTCCTTTGGACGCCTGTGCAAATTTAGCCTCCACTGCAATTTCATTGCATAAGGAAAATGAAGATCAGAGAGAGAGAGAGAGAGAGAGAGAGAGAGAGAGAGAGAGAGAGAGAGAGAGATTGGTTTGAAATTTTCTGGCATCCCAGAGAGTCAAAGTCAAAGTCAAAGTCAAAAGTCAAAAACCTTTATTCCATTATAAAATGGTTATTCTGTTACATAACAATATAAATTATTTACATAAAATTCACAATAATTGGATTGTAAAAATTTAGGATATATATACATTCAAGTAAAATTTAAAAAATACTGCTTAAGTTTCTTTTTGAATAAATCAGTACTAACATTTGTACATTTTCTTATTTCCAGAGGTAGTTTATTCCAGCAAGCTGGGCCCCTTATTGCCATTGAGCGTGAACCCAAATCAGTTCGATAGCTGTCTACATATAGATTTTCATTCTGTCTGGTTAATGCATTCCTACAATTACCAACTGTAGGAAATGTGTATAGCCAGTTGGGATATTCTTTTCTCAAACTTTTAAAAACAAAAACACAAACATCGTACATACACTTTTCTTTTAATTTTATCCACTTTAATTGCTGGAGGGTTGGGGTGATGTGATCGTGTTTTTTCACCCCAATAACGGCTACTCTACCTGCAAAGTTTTGGATTTTTTTGAGCTTTTTCCATATGCATATCATTAGTTGACCCCCATATCTTAATACAGTAGTTTATTACACTCAAGACCAGACTTCCCACAATAAAAGCTCGAGTAGTATTATCAAAGTAATCTTTTACTCTACTTAAATACATTAGAATGCCACTAACTTTTCTACTCAGCTCGTCAATGTGAGTACTGAATGTCAAGTACCTGTCCATGTGTAGACCTAGATTTTTCACATGTTGACTTATCTTTACTTCATCACCATCGCATTTTATTATAATGTCATTTGGAATTTTGCTAATATATTGTGAGCTACCCACAAATATGCACTGTGTTTTGGTGGCATTTAATAATACCCCTTTTCTTAGAAAATATTTCTTAATTTTGAGCAATATTAGTTCAGCCCTTTTTATCAAGCCATCTAAATTTTCTATTTGATCAGCCAAAAGAACTTGGGTGTCATCAGCGTATTGAATTAGCAAGCAGTTTTCTATGTATTTAATCATGTCATTAACGTAGACTAAAAACAGAATTGGACCTATGACAGATCCCTGTGGGACTCCAAATTCAACCTTTTCAATGCAAGAATTTACGTCTCCTAATCTAACTACCTGACTTCTATCCTTCAAGTAATCCTGAAACCAGAACGTATCAATGTAATGTTCCTTAAGAGATTTACACAATTCATCATGGTTGACACTATCAAATGCCTTTGATAGGTCACATAAAATTAATATGGAAACTTTTTTTCTATCAATATTTTTATAAATTTCATCTGTTAATTTCATCAAAGCTGTTTCTGTTGATAAACCTTTACGGAATCCATGCTGAGTGTTAGAAATCAAATTATTTTTTTCTAGATGTTCCATTAACTGATTACATACAATCTTTTCTATTACTTTCGATATTACGGGAAGGATAGAAACAGGTCTATAATTACCAGGGTCGTCCTTGTCTCCTTTCTTGTGAAGAGGGTCTACGAGGGGTTGTTTCCAAATAGAAGGATATTTCCCAGTTACAATCGATGTATTTATGATAACCGTGATATAATATGCAATAACTGTAAGGGAATCTTTTAGAAAACTAGTAGGAATACCATCCGTTCCGTAAGCATTACTATTATTCAAACTCTTAACTGTTAATATTATTGTTTCTACTGTAACTGGTTGCGGTCTAAACAATCTTATATTATTGCCAAAATTATTTTGAGTGTTTCTAATATCTTCATTTTCGTACTTTTGTAGAATTTCCTGCGTTTTATCATAAGTTATTTTTCCTACCTTAGCAAAGTATTGGTTAAATTGATCTGCTCTAGCTTTTGGGTTGTCGTATTCAATCTTTTTATTTGTTTTAGTAGATACAATATTATTCATAATTTTCCATGTTTCTCTACGAGATTTACTTTTCTTGATCTTGTCTTTGTTATAATAAGCTTTGGCAGTACGCATTTTCGAATTGATGAGTTTTTTCATTTCCTTATACGAATTGTTAAGATTTTCATCATGTCTATTCTGTTTAAGCCTTTCTTGCATTTTGTCCCTTTCAATCATACTGTTTTTGAGATCATTGTCTATCCAAGGTGCACTGGGTCTCCTTATTTCCTTCGTGGTTATTGGGGCACATTTATCTAAGGCACTATTATATACTTTATTGAAAATTCCTGTTTGAATATCTGTGTCATCAGTATGCATGATTGTATCTAAAATTATTTTCTGGTCTAGCAATGTATTGCACAAAAAATCTGCAGAATAATATTTTAAACACCTAGAGGTTACCGTGACTGGTTTACGCTTTGGCTTCTTAATATCTATGATAAATGAAATATGTTCATGGTCAGCTACAATACTTGGATTTACCTCAATTTTAATGACACTTTCCTGCTTGTTTGTTATTAACACGTCTAGTAGTGTGGATGAGATGGGGCTAACTCTAGTAGGTTTATTAATCATTTGATTTAATTTGGTGACTTTTAAAATATTATGTATCTTTGCTGAACCTAACATCAAATCATCATTTTGATCACCTATTACATAAATTGATTTATTCTTTAGAGAAATCATTCTCAGACATTCCAAAATATAGTTATAAGTATCATTTGAAGCATGTGGATGTCTATACAAGCAACCAATGATAACAGAAGGTAGCTTACGAGATTGTACAGAGAGCCAAACCTCTTCTACCCCCTCTACTCTTTGAACATTAAGATTACAAATATTAACAGAAAGATTATTTTTTACATAAATACAACAACCTCCACCTCTTCCTTTGTCACATCTATATATTGTATAATTAGGAAAATCAATGAGTGAATCGACAACATTCGGGGTTAACCAAGTCTCAGTTAAACATAATACATCAATATTTCTGTTTAAGAGCATTAATTCAATTTCACATATCTTACTAAGGAGAGACTGTACATTCAAATATTCTATACACAAAAGATCGTTTTTTGGAGTCACATGATTAGCTATCCCAGTACCAATGTCCGGGACGAGCACTTCTTGTGTGATAACTGCCTCTTGATGGAAGAGGCGGGAAGTCATATTCCCACGTATCCGCTCGTGACCAGTAGTTGTCATGGGAGAGGTCATGGTAGTCATAAGGCTGAGCTGAGTGACCTCTATAATTGGCTCTATTTGTCGACTGCCTATGGGGTGGTCTCCTATTGTATTCCTCACTTCGGTATTGCGGGGGTGATCCTTGGTGTTGTGGGAATGGCCTATTATCATGGGAGTGGTAGGAGTGGGTATTCCATCTAAACCCCGTCCGAAATGGCTGTTTAGGCCTACCTACATTTCTTTGCGTCAACGGCTTCGTGGCGGCTTCCAATTGTCTTCTCCTAATGTGGGGTAGGAAGGGTCGAGTGATTATACCGTCAGCCCACGGATGACCTCCCACAAGGCCAATATATATTGGCCTTGACCTCCCATCACTGTATTCTGCTTATTCTCTGGCACCTCTGCTACAAATGATTGGCCTCGTTTAGAATGTCCAAGGTGCCGTACTTTAACTTCTTGTTGTGAGAGCCCTCGGAAAACTAACTCATCAACCACATTCTTAATAGATGCATTGCTGCTGACACCTCCTATGTATATTTGTACTGACCTTTTGGGTTGTACTACGATGTTGTCTTCCGAATTTTGCTCTTGACGTGTTTTTCTATTTTTCTTTTTGTTGACCGGTGGTAGGACACTGCGTTGGTCCGTAGGGACTGCTTCCTCCTCCTCCCTTTCTTCCTCCTGGCCTTCACTCTCATCTTCACTTTCTTCCTGTTGTAAATAATTGTTGTCGATAGGGGGAAGTGTGGAGGAGGGCAGTGGATTAGGGAGTGGCTGGCTGTTCACCTGCATTGTTTCCGTCCTGAGTAAGTTAGGGTTCCTTATCAAAGGAGATTGGGGGAGAGTTTGGCGCGATTCATTAACACTATTTTCTGAATATTTTGGCATTGATTGTTCGAGCTTATAGACTCTTTCTTGAAGTGATGTTACTGTTTGAAGTAGTTCTGCTATAATCAAATTATTATCATCAAAGTTATGTGCACTTTGCTCATTGAAAATTTTATCTAGTTCTTTATTTTTATGTGAATTAATTATGCAAGTGCTAAGAGTTATAATATCGCTCACAATTTTATGTTTCACTTGTCGCTTCACTGGTTTTTTATTTTTATAATCCGAAAACACACTACATATTTCGATTATTAGGAGATCTCTCAAGGATATTAATAAATCCTGATGACATTTATCAAGCACTTCTTTGATATCATGTGTAGAGTACTGGCATATCTTTTTCAAAGATTTAAGAAATAATAGTGGGTACACGTCTTGGTTAATTGTTTCCAAGATACCTAGAGAGAGAGAGAGAGAGAGAGAGAGAGAGAGAGAGAGAGAGAGAGAGAGAGAGAGAGAGAGAGAGAGAGAGAGATTGGTTAGAAATTTTCTGGCATCCCTCTCTCTCGATTTTATTATTAGCTTTTCATAAGTGCATACCGGTATACTTAGAATGTAAAATTTTCCTTCATTTTCGTACTTCACATAAAACTATCTCAGAACAAACACCTGATCTGCATACCTTCTACTTTAACAAAACCCTCCTACGACGAAGGATTAAAAAGATTACGATAGTGAAATTATGTATGTGTGTCTCAATTAAAAATAATGGGTCTAAAAAAAAAGATGGAAGAATGTTCCTACTGAATAGAAAAGCGTAAGATGAAAGTAATTCACAAAACCAAAGAATTTATCAGCAAGGTAAAACGATCTGTTCAACTTCAATTCCCGATCAAAGTTCAATCCATTAT
>NC_090735.1:26551348-26561348 GCF_036898095.1 Palaemon carinicauda
CCATACATGAATCTGAACATTAATCGATTGGAAATCAATACATGTACAGTAAGAAAGGTTCAAAATAGTTGCTTTTTCAAGTAAACACCCATTTTGAATATATATATATATATATATATATATATATATATATATATATATATATATATATATATATATATATATATATATATATCTACCTATTTATGTAACTATATATATATATATATATATATATATATATATATATATATATACATATATATATATATATATATATGTATATATATATACATACATACATACATACATATATATATATATATATATATATATATATATATATATATATATATATATACATACATGATATAGATGTCTGTATGCGCGTGGGTATATATTTATCTCTCTCTCTCTCTCTCTCTCTCTCTCTCTCTCTCTCTCTCTCTCTCTCTCTCTCTCTTATATATATATATACATATAGATAGATATATTTATATATATATATATATATATATATATATATATATATATATATGTGTGTGTGTGTGTGTGTGTGTGTGTGTGTGTGTGTAAGATTGAAGTGATATCATATCTAACCTAATGCTAACCCTCCACGATAAACCCTGATCCTGTCCAAGATATACAGTATATGCGAATTATTCGCATGATCTGGACCAATTGTATATAATTCAATCAATGGTTCTAACGCGCAAATGACTTTTAATGGTTAAATAAGTAGTAATGGGCCATGTGAGACATAAGACGCCAAGGAAGAATGGATTGCTTGCTGGTATAAAACTCCCTTCTATGATAAACATATAATTTACAGGTATCCCCAAATTAATATTAAACGTTACAAATTAAAAGAAGTTATGGTTTTTAGTAAAGGATTATCAAATTACATTAATAAAGAAGCAAAACAGTAATATCCTACTGCAGAGAAGTTATAATTTTTCACAAAACTGTCATGGCTGAACAGAGGGTTTGGGAGTCTTATTACCCGTAGAATGGGAAATTAGCTTTTATAGTCGAGGAGATAATTCCTTGCACCAGGAAGCGCAGTAATTATGAAACAGCTTGTTGTAGCCAGAAAAGCCGCTTGCTATTAATGATTATAATGGACAAAATCTGTGAATTTCACCCTAGAAGATATCGAGAGTAATAAGAGGTATATTCTCCACTCATAGACATATGTTCATTAATACACTATCATACAGAATCCTATTTCCTATACACAGCATATATATATATACACTCACAGACACACACACACACACACACATATATATATATATATATATATATATATATATATATATATATATATATATATATATATATGTGTGTGTGTGTGTGTGTGTGTGTGTGTGTGTGTGTATATCTATGTGTGTGTGTGTGTGTAGGTTATGTAAGCATGTATGTGTGTGTACGTGTGTATCATCATGTATCAACAGATATCTTGATAAGTCGTTGAAAACACAAATGAATAATCAAAGCAAATTAGATAAATAATATAATAACAAATAAAGACAGGACGTACTAACAAAATACCAATCCTCTTTGGCATAATAATTGTTATCATTATTATTACTCGCTAAGCTACAACTCTATTTGGAAAAGCAGGATGCTATAAGTCCAAGGACTCAAACCAGGAAAATAGCCCAGTGAGGAAAGGAAATAAGGAAAATAATTCAATGTAATGAACTAACTAGAATTGAACTATTCAAAGAGGTCATGAACTTACCATTAAATTCGCCAGCGCTTACTCGAACGAAGAGAGAATATTGTATTTAAGTGATTGGCAGTTTACGTGTGGATTAGCCCTTTTGAGGTTTCACCTGTCAATTCCAGACTTTTATTTGTATCACACAGCACCGCCAATATTACTATCTTTCGATATTCTAATTCCTGGCTGCTCTTAACTGACAGGGCGGTTGTGTGGATATGACATATTTGATTAGAATTCCCCCATCAGAGTTTTGTGTCATGCAAATCTTCTCTCGTTTACATCTTTGACTTATGAATGGTGCATTGAATTGCTTGTTTCCATTTATACCAAGTTAAATTAACAGGTATTGATTATAGAACCATTGTGTACCTAATAAGTTTATAATATTTAGCTGGCAAACATTCGGTATGTGTGAATACTTTGCATTTGTGAGTTCACGTGGGCACACTTGGAGATAGAGAAATTCCCAAATGGTTAAATTGTTTATCATCACCACCATCTCCTCGTACGACTATTGACGCAAAGGGCCTCGGTTAGATTTCACCAATCGTCTCTATCTTCACAATTCATCGTCTCATACTTCACATTTCATAGTCCTCAGCAATGTAGGCTTGGTCTTACAACTTTTCTAGTGCCTTGTGGAGCCCACTTGAAAGTTTGGTGAACTAATCTCTCTTGGGGAGTGCAAATAGCATGCCCAAACCATCTCCATCTACCCCTCACCAGAATCGCATCCACATAAGGCAGTCGAGTAATCTCTCTTATAGTTTAATTTCTAATCCTGTCCTGTCATTTAACTCCCAATGTTCTTCTGAGGGTTTTCTTCACAAATCTAGAAAATCTGATGGAAATCGTTTCATTGCCATAAACGGACTCATGCCCATACAGTAACACCGATGTCACTAATCTGATATATAGCCATTTTTTTGTATGTAATTTCAGGCGATTTGGCTTCCAAATTTTATTTCATCTAGCCATTGTTTTATTTCCTCTTTTCAATCTTTCATTAAACTCCAATTCTAAAGATCCTGTATTAGATATCATAGTTCCTAAATATTTAAATGATTCCACCTCATTGATCCTTTATCTTTAAATTATGTTTCACCTTCCATTGCATATTCCATTCTCATCATCTCTGTCGTTCTTCTATTTATTTTGAGCCTAACCGCATGTGATATGTCAAGCATTCTGGTAAGCTGCTAATAAGGACAGCGTCATCAGTAATCTCAAGTTCAACTAATTTCCTGTTACCAATCCATTCTAATCGTTCTCCGCCACCCTCAACTTTTCTATCCATTACAAAATCCATGAGGAGGATAAACAGCATAGGTGACACCACATTCCCATGGAGTACTCTACTGTTTACTGGAAATTCATTTGATGGGATTCCCCTAACATTAACTTTGCGATTGTTATACATATGGACAGACTTAATAAAATTTACATATCTAAGAGGAATCCACAACAACGTAGAAGTCTCCACAAAATTGGACGGTGCACACTATCAAAGGTGTTTTCACAGTCCACAAATGCCAACGAAAGTGGAAATTGTTACATAATTAAAAAATTTTAAAACATCTTAGCAGAAGCAAATACGCCAAGCTTCCAAAGTTTTGTCATCTTCACCAAGTAATTATTCGTATCAAAATATCTTGATATGACATAGATCTCTGAGTTAAATGAAAGGGTTGGTTTGTATATCGCCATGATCAGCAAAGCTGTACTTGTCAGGGACATGCATACTAGGTTGGTTTTCTGTGAAAAATCAGATAAAACTTGCCCGCCATTGCCAATTCGCAGTGGCCAGCATGGTGATAAACTCTGCCCAAACCCCAGAAATGAATAATAACATGTCTGAGGCCTTTGTCGTGAAGTGGGCAAGAAACGGTTGTATTTTTTATTGCTATTGTATTTGTATATATATATATATATATATATATATATATATATATATATATATATATATATATATATATATATATATATATATATATATATATAATCATATATAGACATATATGTATATATATATATATATATATATATATATGTGTGTGTGTGTGTGTGTGTCTGTGTGTACATATAATTGATATATATATATATATATATATATATATATATATATATATATATATATATATATATATATATATATATATATGTGTGTGTGTGTGTGTGTGTGTGTGTGTGTGTGTGTATAGATAGGTAGATAGAAAGATTAATAGAAAGATAGATAGTTAGACAGATAGATAGAAAGATAGATATTGATGCCAATTCTCGCTATAATATTGAAGCTTTTGGTATCATGTTAATAAAAGCCTCTCCTCCATTCTCTCGCATCCGAAATATCTCTTTTCTAACTAATAACACAAAGAGGATCTTCAGGAATAGGAAATCACATAAGAAATTCTTTTTATTTCAAATTGAATAACTAATCCGTTTTCCCTCTCACAAGAAGAAAATCACTCCAAGTCTCCAAAGTTCTCCCTTCTCTATTGTTACCTTTGAGTTTTATCTCAAGTTTCTACCAAATTGAAAAACTACAGAGGAAAAACCTAATAACATTACTTCTCGTTCCAAACTATTTTCTGAGAATTGCCTTGAATGTGGCCTACTACAAATCTGTGTTTAGGAAAGTTAATTTTGTAGCAACTGCTACAAAACTTGAGTTTCGCCGTTTCTTGCCTCTCCAATTCCAAAACTTCTAGGCTTACGACCATACAGGTATATAAAAGTGCTGTATGTAACCCAGTTATATGTAGCATGTGTACCGCACGCGTATCACGCGCTCGTATATATATATATATATATATATATATATATATATATATATATATATATATATATATATATATATATATATACTGTCATTGTCGCTCTCCCCTCACACTGATAACTTGTTTCTGCCTGAATGTACTTGTATCAATGCTTGAAGTTAACATCAAAACGTACCTAGAAGCACCAGGTAAATTCGTAAATATATTACAGAGGATGACACGCAAACTGTAAGTATATGCATGCGTTTATATAAACATAAATGTATTGTACATACAATTACAGGTTGAATATGCGCAAACCCAAAAAACAGGAAAGAGATGACAGCTATTCCACATCAGGGAGATATGTTGGAACATATCTGTTCTTGGAAATGGAAGCAGAGGAAATACCTTCAGTTCAACCTGAAATCCCTGGGCATAATGCATTTGTGAATCGGAATGCTTGAGGATAAACCACGAAATAAAATTCCCTGGCTCATTCAGAAACAGTCTTCTGAATGGGGCCTTGAAGGAGGAGCGTTTGAATGAGCGACATACAAATGACGTATTACTGCAGAAAAGCAACTCGCTCACTCGTCACTTCATTACTTCTCTGAAGAGGATGATGTAGTGTGACAAGAGGTGGTGACTTTCTTTGAAGTTTTATTAATATAACTTCTTGTGTCTCTATGAGACATTGATTAAGTTGACCTTTTTTTTTTAAGTTTCTCATTATATTAAGAGTACTAATTAACAGACCTTTTGAATGCTGTTCATTGTGTTACGAGTGGCCTAGCCTCAGTACCATGGTCTTCCACTGTCTTAGGTTAGAGTTCTCTAGCTTGAGGGTACACTTCGGCCCACTATTACATCTAATTTCTCTTCCTCTTGTTTTCTTAAAGTTTTCATAGTTTATATAGGAAATAATTATTTTAATGTTGTTACTGTTCTTAAAGTATTTTCCTTTTCCTTTTTTCCTTTCCTCACTGGCCTATTTTCCCTGTTGGGGCCGCTGGGCTTATAGCATCCTGCTTTTCCAACTACGTTTCTGGCTTAGCAAGTAATAATAATAATAAAAATAATAATAATAATAATAATAATAATAATAATAATAATAATAATAATAATAATAATAATTTGCTATTGATATATCGGTGTTATACAGAAACGCAAGTAATGACAGATCCCCATAAGTTCACCAAAATTCAATGTTTTATATCTACTTTTTATTACATTATATCCAGCACCTTACCTTATTCTCTTCCTTTCTTCTTCTTACAAAAGAATTTTTCTAATGCACCTCGTCTTAAATCTGTAGTCATACAAAGGACTCAAAACCACTTTGCATTTCTAACCATTTATATCCTTAATTTTGTCATTTGGCCACACTACCAAGAACAGCTACATCATTATATATCAGCATTTAGTATGAAAATATTTGGTATAAAATTTCGTGAATAAAATGGCAACATTGAATCTTAAATCATATATATATATATATATATATATATATATATATATATATATATATATATATATATATATATATATATATATATATATATATATATATATATATATAAATATATATATATATATATATATATATATATATATATATATATATATATATATATATATATTCACATAAATATGTTAACGGAAGTACTTCCATATTGTCTTTATTCTTTTTCCAAAAAGTATGATTAACTCTTTCTTATTTTATTTTGTGGATGCAAATCAAACTGGAATTTCATCGGACAATGGTTGACAGACCTTCAAAGTTACCCATTCCGCGCCAAACTTCACTAGATGCAAAGTTTCTGTGTCTCTGTCGCGAACATCGATTGACAAGTGATGTA
Source organism: Palaemon carinicauda (assembly GCF_036898095.1). Taxonomy (NCBI): domain Eukaryota; kingdom Metazoa; phylum Arthropoda; class Malacostraca; order Decapoda; family Palaemonidae; genus Palaemon; species Palaemon carinicauda. The sequence goes on from NC_090735.1 coordinate 26,557,678, forward strand.
CAACTGACAAGGGAGGCGCTTCCGTCAGTTACTTCTCAACTACGACAGACGCCAGAAAGACAGAGAGTTTCCCGGGATCTTTAATTACATGCTCGGATCTTGCCGAATGTGTCTGTTATTATCTGCAGCTAAAGTCACCTTTTAGAGTATCCTGGTTGGGTTAAATTGATAATTATTCTTCAGGGATTTCATTGGAGCAGACGACCCACTTCAATTCCAAAGTATCAGAGCCAACAACCCTCTTCAATTCCAAAGTGTTTGAGCGGACAACCCACTTCAATTCCAAAGTATTGGAGCAGACAGGCCACTTCAATTCCAAAGTATTAGAGCAGACAACCCATTTAAATTCCAAAGTATTAGAGCAGACAACCAACTTAAATTCCAAAGTATTTGAGCATACAACCCGTTTCAATTCAAAAGTATTTGAGCAGACAACCCACTTCAATTCCAAAGTATTTGAGCAGACAACCAACTTCAATTCTAAAGTGTTTGAGCAGACAACCCATTTCAATTCCAAAGTATTAGAGCAGACAACCCATTTAAATTCCAAAGTATTTGAGCAGGCAACCAACTTCAGTTCCAAAGTATTTGAGCAGACAACCCACTTCAATTCAAAAGTATTTGAGCAGACAACCCACTTCAATTCCAAAGTATTTGAGCACAAAACCAACTTCAATTCCAAAGTGTTTGAGCAGATAACCCATTTCAATTCCAAAGTATTAGAGCAGACAATCCGTTTCAATTCCAAAGTATTTGAGCAGACAACCAACTTCAATTCCAAAGTATTTGAGCAGACAACCCGCTTCAATTCCAAAGTATTTGAGAAGACAACTACTTCAATTCCAAAGTATTTGAGCAAACAACTCATTTCAATTCCAAAGTAATAGAGCAGACAACCACCTTCAATTCCAAAGTAATAGAGCAGACAACCACCTTCAATTCCAAAGTAATAGAGCAGACAACCACCTTCAATTCCAAAGTATTTGAGCAGACAACCAACTTCAATTCCAAAGTATTTGAGCAGACAACCCGCTTCAATTCCAAAGTATTTGAGCAGACAACCTACTTTAATTCCAAAGTATTTGAGCAAACAACTCATTTCAATTCCAAAGTATTTGAGCAGACAACCCACTTCAATTCCAAAGTATTTGAACAGACAACCAACTTCAATTCCAAAGTTTTTGAGCAGACAACCCATTTCAATTTCAAAGTATTAGAGCAGACAATCCGTTTCAATTCCAAAGTATTTGAGCAGACAACCAACTTCAATTCCAAAGTATTTGAGCAGACAACCCGCTTCAATTCCAAAGTATTTGAGCAGACAACTCATTTCAATTCCAAAGTATTTGAGCAGACAACCCACTTCAATTCCAAAGTATTTGAGCAAACAACTCATTTCAATTCCAAAGTATTTGAGCAGACAACCAACTTCAATTCCAAAGTATTTGAGCAGACAACCAACTTCAATTCCAAAGTATTTAAGCTGACAACCCACTTTAATTCAAAAGTATCAGAGCAGGCAACCAACTTCAATTCCAAAGTATTTGAGCAGACAACCCACTTAAATTCAAAAGTATTAGAGCAGACAACCAACTTCAATAGTGAGATATGGAGTCCTTTGACTTGTCAGACAGTACTACATTGGATCTTTCTCACTGGTTGCTGTTCACTTTCCCTTTGCCTACACATACACCGAATAGTTTTGTCTATCCTTTACAGATTCTTCTCTGTCCTCATACACCTGACAACCCTGAGATTACCTAACAATTCTTCTTCACCAAAGGGGTTAACTACTGCACTGTTATTATTCAGTGGCTATTTTCCTCTTGGTAAGTGTAAAAGAGACTCTTTAGTTATGGTAATGTACCAACCGTGTGTCACACGATCGTACTTATTTCATTTTGTGCTTGTATCTTCGCTCTCCCCTCGCACTAAAAAGAACCTGAAAAAACATGTCTGTTTTTCTCAATGGTAACGGTGTTGATTTTGAACATGAAATTTTCTGTTGCCTCGAGCTTTTGTATATAAAGAAGATTGTTCTATAATAAACTCACTCAGTTGGTTCCATCCTGTCTTTGAGTCACAACCTTCTCTCGGCCCGTCACAGTAAGCAGCTCTTCTAGGAGAAATATACTCCAAAATCAAACCATTGTTTTCTAGTCTTGAGTAGTGCCATTGCCTCTTTACCATGGTCTTCCACTATCTTGGGTTAGAATTCTCTTGCTTGAGGGTACACTCGGGCACACTTCTATTTAATTTCGCTTCCTCTTGTTTTTGTTAAAGTTTTTGCAGTTTATATAGGATTTTTTTATTTCAATGATGTTACTGTTCTTAAAAATATTTTTTTCCTTGTTTCCTTTCCTCACTGGGCTATTTTCCCTGTTGGGGCCCCTGGGCTTATAACGTCCTGCTTTTCCAACTAGGGTTTTATCCTAGCAAGTCAAAATAATAATAATAATAATAATAATTATAATAATAATAATAATAATAATAATAATAATAATTTCAAAGTATTGGAGCAGACAATCCACTTCAATTCCAAAGTAGTGCTGAGGCCGTTTTCAAGCCACGGACAAAAACATAATAATTCAGATTCTTGTCACCGCAAAAATTATATGGCAGTATGACTGAGAATAAGATTCCCATCGAATATCGAAAAACTTGAATTTTGAAAGAGCATGGAATGAGTTATACACATTTCCTACGCTCTCTCTCTCTCTCTCTCTCTCTCTCTCTCTCTCTCTCTCTCTCTCTCTCTCTCTCTCTCTCTCGTAAGGTGGCTTTTATTATGATGTACTAATCAGAATTATTGCTCTGGAATCCATTTATTCATGAAGTCTTAATTAATTATGTAATGTTCTTCATACCATCTGTTACAAACCCTCCTAGGAAAATTTTTCTTGGTGAATACTTATCCTGCACATGTTTCTCATCCATTATCGTAGTTCTTATTTTATTCTCTTATTGCAATTCATTCAGCTCTATAGTCACGTATAATTTCCTATCCTAGTAACTATCAAAGGTTTTGCTTTTACAAATTGCTTTGACTTTGTTCACATTGAACTTATCTTCATGTCGTTTTGCAAATGAGATAAGTCAATTGATAAAACTAGAATTACACTTATCAGCTAGGTGTTTTACATCGTGATAAAATGCCAAATTAATGTATTGAATGGGCCGTTTTTAAAATTGTTCAAATTAGTATCATTATTAAAATTATTATCATTACTATTGAAATCATTATTATTATTAGAATTATTAAAATTATTATTAATGTTATTAAAATTATCATTATTTTATGAGTGTAATAGTTTCTTCTGAAGTCAGAACAAAAAGTAAATAGGCGATTGGAAGACAATATTCCACTACTATGGAATCCAATTACAAAAATAAACAATAAAAATCTGGGTTATCACGCCACAATTGCATTATGTTGAACTCTTATTCAACGGTTTTTTTTTTTTATTATATATCTTTATGACTATTTTTACCTCCGCCAACGAAATTGGAAGGAGGTTATGTTTTCGGCCCTGTTTGTGAACGTGTGTTTGTGAACAGCTTCCTGGCCACAAATGTAATCATTGAGTAATGAAACTTCCTAAGATTAACTGTTATGTAAAAAGCTGGAAATTATTAATTTTTTTAAGGTCAAGGTCAAAAGTCAAGGTCAC
>NC_090735.1:26573848-26578848 GCF_036898095.1 Palaemon carinicauda
ACCAAAGCGAAGGTGGATGGACTGTATCACGGATGACCTTCGGTCAAAGGGATTAACCGGTGATGAAGTATGGGACAGATGTAGATGGAGAACGCTAGCCGGAACATCGACCCCACATAAAAGTGGGAAAACATGCAGACGAAGAAGAAGAAGAAGAAGAGAAAAAAAAAAAGCAGTGAAAATAATACCATAAGTTAGATAGACATTTTGTTCCGTGCATCCTAATCCTCATGTCTGTGTTAACTCTGTCTGTTTTTTCGCATATCAAAGGTCGCTATCATAAATCCAATACGAGCCAGCAATCATCTCCCAAAAAAAGATATCAGACATCAATCATTCTCAGGAGAATCCAATTGATATCGTTTCGGGAAATATCCAAATCACTCATTTGTTTTGAACAGTAAATTATAGACCATACACGATAGTCAACTGAAGTATGTTACAAGCAGGGTGAAGGAGTAGATGGTTAACCTATATAACGGATTTTGAGCGAAGCGAAAAATCTATTTTTGGGTGAGGTAGCCATGTCGTCCTGATGGCAGTTCCTAAAAGGTAGCTTCCTAGGGTTTATTTGACTACAGTGATATTCCCAGAGAATTTTACCTTAAGGTATCCAGAATTCTGACTCCTGGAGCGAATATCCCTAAATAATCTTACAGGGATATCGCATAACATCAGAGGACGTATTCTTGACACATCTCATAGCTATCTTCACCCCGAACAGTATTAACGCTTCAAGGGGTTACAGTGACAAGAATCTGAAACGAGAGTGAAAAGAGAGCCGCTCATAAGGCATCTCTCCTATTCCGTTTCCAGTGTGTATCTGATGAAGGCGGTAACGCCATCTTTATTCCTTGTAGCGATATATGAGGTGCTACAGATACTGTATTATAGGGAGGGGTCAATAAGCCCTTTTACAATAAAAGGAAGGGCGGGTCCATCAGGACGACATGGCTACCTCACCCAAAAATAGATTTTTCGCTTCGCTCAAAATCCGTTTTTCGGGCTCAGGCCATGTCGTCCTGATGGAAGTTTACCAGAGCATTACTGTATATGTGGATTCTCAATCGTTGCCATACTCTCAAGAAAGTATTTTCCTGGTCCGTCTAGACCTAGAGACCTATGATGTTACCGTCATACATCATTTCCTCTAAGCATGAACTATGTTAGTGCTTCCTGCCCCCTACAGGGAAGAGTCGTACTAGACTCTGGAAAGTCTCGAGGAGTACATAATAACTATGGATGACAAAATGACAAGCTTGTATAGTAGTCTCGTCCAATACATTATAAAGCAAAGTTTTTATAAGAGTCACCAATGTCAGTATGAATTTGTGACACCTTCCCCAATGTGACAACTCTTATTAACTATTGGATGACAGTTGTATCTGTATAGGAACAAATTTTGCCTCTCTGCCACTATCCCGTTAGGGTACCACGTCAACCCCTCCTAAGGAAGGGTTAAGGTGAGTGGACTTTTGCTCGAATCAGGGAACAATCTTAAAAGACATACCATGATAAAAATATCCATATTTTAATCTTAAAATAATAAAATGAGTGTGGGCGAATAAGACGCAGGGTTCACTATGAACTAGTTTATTAAAATTTAATAAACGTAAATATCAAATCAACATTTATAAAATTTATAAAATGTGGATGATATGCGTTAAAGCATAAAGAAAAAACAGTCAACAGAAAATATTGTTTCGTCTACTAGGAAACAGATTTGCACTTCAATTGAATTATTAATAATAATGATACAGTCTGTATACTGTTTGTTCACACTAGCGTAAGAAACGCTTGACACAAGTGTCCGTATTATTTTATAGTTCACCGACGTCAATGGAACAGTTCGTAAGGACACTTTTGTGGCCTATCGCTGTGTGTAGTAACATACAGTGACTACACACGCACCCTCTTAATTAATCGTCCCAAATTAATTACACTGTTCCTCGCAGATTTAAAACAGAAGGTTAAAGAATTCCACCTGCTGCTACCACAGATCTCTTAAGTTGCTCCACTTGCTTTGCATAGTGCTTAAAGAATGCCTTGGATGACTACCAGTCGGTGTACGAGCAAGGATGTTCAAAGTCCATATAATTAAAGAAATTTTATGCAAGAGGCAACTTTCCTCGGATCATGACTAACGAGTGTACTGTCTGGATCCGTTCTGGGAATAACACGGGTGATTTTCGCCCTTAGTTATAGATAACTTTGAACCCAGGGTTTCTCTTCTGAACAGCTGTCCTCCCATAAAGTCTGAAGTTCTATGAAGATAGACCTTTAGGCACTCCACTGGACATAGAGATGCATCTTCCTTCAGAGGGCAGATTCTCTAGGGACCCCACCTGTTGGTGGGTAGCTTGTTCCTGGTAAGAAACGTTGGGTCTGGAAATAGATTCAGTTCTCCCTACAAGAACTGGACGTGGCCTTCCTCTCTAGAGAGAGCCACTATTTCACTAACTCTGGCCCCCAAAGCGAGTACAAGCAGAAATATGACTTTAAATTCAAAACCTTCTAAGCGCATTCCTCATTGTTCATTATTTATACACAATGAAGAATCATATCTAATGACCATGCAAAGGGTCTTTGGAGGTGCTGAAGAGCTAAGCCTAGCATGGGCCTTTGTAGTTCATTAAGAACGTCGTTAGAAAGGTCGACCTGTAAGGCATATGGTATCTGACTTGTCAAGGCAGGCTTGAACAATAGAATTGTGTTGGCTGCTAAACCTTGCTCATGAAGGTGAATGAAGAATGATAAATATGAATCTGTCGAGATTTCTTTTGGTTTCTTCGCCTTGACATAGGATATCTGTTTCTTCCCTGAAGCCTCATAATGTCTTCTGGTTTGCTCCAAAAGTCTAAACTGACTTTTAACACCGAATCTTTTTCTCATCGCTAAGGAGAGAAAATCATGAGATGTAGGTTCCGTGTTTTCTGTGATGAAGCGAAGACAGTCGACTTCTGTAATTGCTGAGACAGGGATGGATCCGGTAGCGGTACGAATTTTAGTCGTAGTTCCAATGCCAGAGGGAACAACACACTATTTGGCCACTTATGGGCCACTATTGCTGCTCTCCCTTTGAAGGATCTCAGCTTATCGAGGACCTTCAAAAGGAGGTTGTGCAGAGGTAACATATAAATACTGGACCATCTGTTCCAGTCCAGGGACATAGCGTCCACTGCCTCCGCTAGTGGATCCTCATATGGGGACACGTAACGATCTATTTTCTTGTTGTCTTTTGTCGCAAAGAGGTCTATCTGCAGCTCCGAGACTTGACTCGAGATGAAGGAGAACGATCCTGCGTCAAGGGACCATTCTGACTCTATAGGTGTAAACCTGGATAGAGCGTCCGCTGTCACATTGGGGAACCCTTGAATGTGAACTGCTGACAGGTGCCATTTCTTCCTTTCCGCCAAACGGAATATGGCCAACATCACTTGGTTGATTTGAGGTGGCCTCGACCCTTGTCGATTCAGGCATCTCACTATCACCTCGCTGTCTAGAACCAGTCTTATGTTGGTCGAGTGGCGAGGAGATACTTTCTTTAGTGTCAGAAGTACTGCCATGGCTTCTAGAATGTTGATGTGAAATGACTTGAAAAGATTGGACCAAGCTCCTTGGACTCTCATCTGATGAGAGTGACCTCCCCAGCCTTCCTTTGAAGCGTCTGTGTGGATAGTTACTGACGGGGGAGGCGGTTGAAGAAGTGTCGATTTCTTCAATTGCTTGGCATTGGACCACGGCTTGAGAAGCGTTCGCAGGCGAGTCGGTAGTGGTCTTATTAGATCTCTTCGCGCGTTTGATGCGTATTTTCTCCAGACTCCTTTTGCATCCTTTAGCTGTGCTCTTAGCACTGGATCTGTTATCAAAGCAAACTGTAGAGAGCCCAGCACTCTCTCCTGTTCGTGTCTTGATATCCATTTGGATTTCAATAGTCTCTTGACAGATCCTGCCATTTCTTTCCTCTTTTTACCAGGAATGGAAAGTCGATGTGACTCCAAATTCCAGTGGATTCCCAACCACTGAAATTTTTGAGCTGGAGAAAGTCGAGACTTTTTGATGTTGATCTTGAATCCCAGATGTTCCAGGAACTGGATCACTATCTTAGAAGCTTGCATGCATTCTGTCCTGGATGCTGCCCACACCAGCCAGTCCTCCAAGTAGGCTACTACTTGGACCCCCTTTAGGCGTAATTGATGGACGGCTGAGTTCGCGAGCTTCGTGAAAATCCTTGGGGCTATGTTTAGCCCGAAAGGCATGGCTCTGAAGGCGTAAAGTTTTCTATGTAACTTGAAGCCTAGGTAGGAGAGGTGACGATTAATTGCAACGTGCCAATAAGCGTCAGACAAGTCTATAGAGACAGTATATGCCCTTCTGGGCAGCAGGGTCCTTATGTGTTGAAGCGTGAGCATTCTGAACTTGTAGTTCACTATGAACTTGTTGAGTGGCGACAAGTCTAGAATGACTGAGATTTTCTGAGTCCTTCTTAGGAACACAAAACAGCCTTCCTTGGAATTTTATGGACTTAACTTTCCGGATTACTCTTTTGTCTAAGAGCTCTCGGACATATTCTTCCAGAACGGGGGTTGAGTGTTGGAAGAATTGAGGAAATTGAGGTAGAGGACTGCTCCAGCTCCAACCTAGTCTATTCTTTATTAGGCTGTGGGCCCAGGGATCGAAGGTCCAGCGATCCCTAAATAGCTGTAGTCTCCCTCCTACTGGAAGTATCTCACTTCTGCTGTTGTGGACCTGAGGCGTTGCCTCCTTGACCGCGTCCTCCCCTGGATCTCCTTCCTCTTGAAGGGCGTCTAGAAGAACCTCTGGTTGTTCCTCTAGTTTTCGGGTTTTGGTTATTGATAATGCTGAAAAAATTTGTGTGTGGTTGTAAAATATACATATGTCAACTTTCAGCTACATCCGATGCATTGATAAGGAGCAAAGTCCAAAAAAACGTGTTACAGAGGCCCTGAATCTCATAGTAGTTCACCAAACTTTCACCT
>NC_090735.1:26583848-26591348 GCF_036898095.1 Palaemon carinicauda
ATCTGTTTTTATTTCTTGTTAGCAGTATTTCTTTCATCTTTTTCCTTACCTGTATTTATGATTTAAAAGTTTCATATTTGCTTATTCTTCATTCTTCATGTCTATTCATTGCAATTTTCTTCCTCTTCCTCATTACTATTCAGATGCACCATTCTTCTTCAAACGGTTTCTCGTCTATTCTAAGTCGTCTCCTATCTTCTTTCATCCTCTCTTACCTTCTTTCTTTTATATACAACTGCTTCATTTCTATTCTAACATTTTGCCTTATTTCTCTCACCTCTTCATATCTCATCAGCTCACTCTCTCATTGAGAAACGCCATCCATTTCATTCAGTTTTCTCTTTCCCAAATGACTGCTTCCCACGTGTTCCAACTTTGCTATTCTTCTGTTATCTTTCCATTTTTTTCTACCGTTCTTGTATGAAACATTTCCATTTCCCTATATCCTTCTTTGTACCTATTGGAAACATCCACTTCTATCGCTTCGTTTAAAGGTTTAAAGGTCAGACGTAAATGGCAAAGGGAAGGTGCAGTGACATTGCCCTAGGAGGAGAATGCCATTGGCATTATGCTGTTTGCCCCTACTACTCATGAGAGGCCTTTAAACATTTAGAACTTTATAATAGTCTTATCTACTTCTGACCTTTGGCGTATCTCCTCAGATAACTATTTCCAGTTCATGTTTTTATATTTGTCTACCGCATCCTTCTCCTGTTCTTCACCAGCCGGTCGTTAGCAAAGTTTTTCTTCTTTCCTCCCTTACCTTCCACCACAAACGTTTTCTTTTATTTCCGCAAACGTTTTTAATTTCTCCCCTTATTTTCCTCCTCTTCCTCCCCAGCTGTTCATTGCTTGTTCCAGAGACTGCAGCAGATATCGGAAACGCCATCAGGAGAACCACTTACCTTCAAAATATTTTTCTTTACTGGATATTCAGTTTCTGGATCATCATATCAAAGGGGCTGGAATCCCTTTTGACGAAACAACAGTTTCTTTGATATATATTTGCCGTATAAGAAAAACATAATTTTTTCTTGATGATGTATTTCCAGAGATATAGGCATAACCTGTAACGTTACGGACCTTTGCTAAAGAAGAATTTATTAATAATGTGTATTACCGTTTCTTATTTTCATCCTGTTATTTTCCCTTTTAATTTTTTTTTTTGTATAATGTTAAAAGTACCCTATGTCTTCAGCCTCCTCCTCATCCTTTTTAAACGTTAGTTTCTCGTTCGAAAATTTTATCATTTCCCCATTAATTATTGTATCTTCAATTCTTCCCTCTTTCAAACGTTTCTTTTGTTTTTTCTCATTACCTGCGTGTCTCCTTTGCCATTCTAACCAACTTTCTTTTAAATTTATTACGGTTTTCTTCATCCTTTTTTCACTTCCCCTCCTGTTTCTCTTGTTCAAAAGATTCTCATTTACTTTTATTTCCCTTTCCTCGTCAACAATCTCTACTCTAGGCAAACTTTTTTTTTTTATTTTTTTTTTTTATTCAACCGAACACCGTTTCTCATTTACTCACAGCCATCTCCTTTCTTCTATGTTTCCTCCATGTCCTTCATTTACACGCAACTTTTTTTTTCCCTATGATAACATTTAACATATTTTTTTCCATTTTCTTTTAAATTCTGCTCTCTTATTATTTTTTTCTTCTTTCAGTGCTTCCTTTCTTTTGCTTCCTTCGTGTTTAACATTGCTATTCCAAATTTAGCCTTACTTCTTTCTTTACTTGTCGTTAATATCTAAATATCTTCCATTTTCAACACCCTTTCTGAGTACTCGGAAATTCTCCTTCTTTCAAAACTATCTTTATCCGCTCCTTATCATTGCCACATCTCTTCACATGACTATTTCAAATGCAAACATTACTTCTTCACATTGACCCCTACTCGTCTTTCTCCCATGGTTGTTAAAGAAACAAACGTTGTTAATATTCTCCCTTCCATTCCGCCACAAACGTTTTCCATATTCACACTCACCTTTTAAACAATTGCTTTCCATTTCCTGTTTTATTATTGTCCAAAAACGTTTTATTCTATTTCATTCCTTACCTTCCTCATCTAACGTCTTTCATTTCTTTCTTTACTTTCCTCCATATATATTATTTTCAATTTCATACCTCTTTTTCTTCCACAAATGATTTTCATTTCCTCCATTATCCTCTTCCACAAATGTCTTCTTTTCCTACGCATATATTTTTAATTTCCTCATTTATCTTCTTCCACAAACGTTTTTAATTTCCTCCCTTATCCTCCTCCACTTGCTCCTCTCCAGCTGATTGTTTGTTGTAGAGTCTGAAGCAGATATCGGAAACTCCATCAGGAGAACCACCTACTTTCAAAATATTTTTCTTTACTGGAATATTCAATATCTGGATTAGCATACCAACAGGGATGGAATCCCTCGAGTGAAACAACATATTTCTTTTTATATTAGCCGAAATGAAAACCTTTTTATTTGTTGCTGTTGATGTATCTTCCACAGTTTCAAACTGTAACGATTCTGATGTGGTAGCCTAATGGATACATCTCTGCTTGGCTATATGTTGGATGGGGGTTCAAGACCTGTTCAAGCTCGATAGTTTCTAGAAGCGTCTGGAACCTCACCATCTTTGTGAGCTAAAGTTGGTAGTTTGGTGTAGACGATAGCTCTTCCTGCTAAGTCATCAGCAGCTGTTACCTGGGCCTCCCTGGTCCTTACTTGGTGGGTAGAGGACCTTGCGTGCTGAGCTTTGTGATAGCCTATAGCTCTATATGCTGAGTCATCAGCAGCCATTGTCTGGCCCCCCCTGGTCCTTACTTGCTGGAGAGGGGGCCATGAGTACTGATCAAATGTAGATATGGGCATTCTATAGGCCTTTCCCCCGTCCTTTGCCTCTGCCATTCATATGTGACCTTTGAACCTTCAAAGCCGAGTTGAAGACTTTCATATTATTAAAGATCAATACTTTTCGTGCTTTCTGTTTTGATGAATTAAACGCTTCCCACTTAGTTACGGTTATTCGTCGTTTTTCATACTGGAAATTGCTTAAGCTCAACGCTATCATTTCATCATAAAGACAAATATATATATATATATATATATATATATATATATATATATATATATATATATATATATATATATATATATATATATATATATATATATATATATATGAATTACAGGTGAAGATATAATATTTGGTGTTCAGCAGGGTCCAAAAAACATCAGTTAACAGGCCATAATTTATTTAGAAACGTTTCAAATATTGCAATGTTCATTATCAATATGTAAAAGATATAAATATAAAATTCTTAAAATTTGTACATTAATTTAAAACAAAATAGTAAAAGAGTATTAAAACATTATTGATTTTATAACGGAAAATCGTAAAAAACTAAAACAGTAAAACAAAAGAGAACCAGTGCTCACCAGACCATCCATAGGAAAAGGTGAAGAACGAATGAGTAAAAATTGTTACCCACCTACGACTTCAGTTATGCTAAGAAAAGAGGAGAGGCAGAGATATTAGAGTTTAAAGAAGGAACAAGCCGTTTGATATATAATGACTCAAGGGTAGTTAGAAATTTGCTTTGTTTTGTCCCACCAATAATTGAAAAGTGTTTTTTGTTAACTTGGATTTTGCAAATGGCGGCATGATTCCTTATATTAGAAAATTCTGGGTTACCAAGTCTCTGACCCGTTCTAAAGCTGTATCCCATATGGCTACAGTATCTCACCTGCAACAACCTTCGGCAAGATCCAACATAAATACCGGGACATCCCGGGCACTTTAATTTATAAATGATGTTGGACCTCATGAAGGTCTGCAGTTTGTCCTTGTAGCCAAAAAATACATTAATTTTGAGTGGATTGATTGGGATTAGTTTGATGTTGAGGCAGCCGAACTCTTTTTCTATTATTTTCTTAAGTTTGATGGAAAACTTGTTGTCAGATAAGTAAGGAATTGTAGCGAAAATATTTTTCTTTTTGACATTATACGATGGTACTGTAGTGGAGAAATGTCGTAAAAGGAGCTTGTTTATAACCTTATGAACCATACTTTCAGGGTAAGAGTTTTGCTTGAAAAAATTAACCAAAAATAAAATCTCCTTATGAAAGAGTGACCAGCTTGAGGAATAACGCAGCGCCCTATAAACAAGTGTGTATATAGCATTTAGTTTAAAATTAAAAAAACAGGAACTATAAAAATTGTTGGCAAGGCCAGTGTATGTCTTTTTCCGATACACAGATGTTATAAATTCACCATTGTCTCTGCTTACGTTAATGTCTAAAAAAGGTAGAGAGTTGTTGTTCTCTTTTTCTATAGTGAACTTCGAATTTTGGTGTTGAATATTTATATGGTTTAAAAACATTTCACTATGCCATGGTTGTTTAAATAACACAAAAGTGTCATCAACATATCTTCTATAATACACTGGCTTAAAAGTGTCTGGACAACTATTTAAAAAATTTTCTTCAAAAGATGACAAACATATTTGCAAACAAGGGTCCTAACGGGGAACCCATGGCAACTCCATCGACCTGCGAATAGAGTTGGCCATTAAAAACAAACATGGAGTCTTGCACAGCAAGCTCAAGAAAAGTCTTAAAATAATGTCTGTTAAAACCATGAAAAATAACTTGATCGTCATAAAATTTTTTATCTAAAATAATATTAATTGTTTCATTTAGTGGCACATTTGTAAAAAGAGATTCTACATCAAAACTTGTCATATGTAGATCACCATCTTGTAAAATTATTTGTTGCTGAAACTCACAGCCATTTTTTAGTGAGAACTGGTTGCACGAGAAATCGCTGAGTAAAGAGACAAGGTGTTTTGATATTGTATAAGACGGGTTGTTATAGGCTGCCATAATGGGTCTGATTGGAACTCCTTCCTTATGTATCTTTGGTAGTCCATATAAAATACTAAAAGAAGAACCTGTCACAAAAAGTTTCTGATACGTTATTTCATTTAAAATACCTTCATTTTTTAGTTTTCTCAAAAATCTGGTAATTTTGTCTTTTTTGTAAATGTCCAAAAAATTTGGTTCACCATGTAATTTAAATTTAGTTTGGTCTGCAAGAATGTTATTAACCTTATCAATATAGTCTGATTTATTGAGCAGTACAACACCTTTACCCTTATCTGGTTTACAAATAACCAAACTATCTCGTTTGCCTAGTTTTTGTAGGATACTCAAATCCTCTTTCCTGAAAAACGGTGTCAAAGACACTCTCAACTTAGTGTAAGTTTTATTTAAAAGGGAAGACAACTTATGTTGCAAACCACTGAGGTCATTGATCAAATGTCGTAAAAGGAGCTTGTTTATAACCTTATGAACCATACTTTCAGGGTAAGAGTTTTGCTTGAAAAAATTAACCAAAAATAAAATCTCCTTATGAAAGAGTGACCAGCTTGAGGAATAACGCAGCGCCCTATAAACAAGTGTGTATATAGCATTTAGTTTAAAATTAAAAAAACAGGAACTATAAAAATTGTTGGCAAGGCCAGTGTATGTCTTTTTCCGATACACAGATGTTATAAATTCACCATTGTCTCTGCTTACGTTAATGTCTAAAAAAGGTAGAGAGTTGTTGTTCTCTTTTTCTATAGTGAACTTCATATTTTGGTGTTGAATATTTATATGGTTTAAAAACATTTCACTATGCCATGGTTGTTTAAATAACACAAAAGTGTCATCAACATATCTTCTATAATACACTGGCTTAAAAGTGTCTGGACAACTATTTAAAAAATTTTCTTCAAAAGATGACATAAACATATTTGCAAACAAGAATTTAATATTTATATCTTTTACAGATTGATAATGAACATTGCAATGTTCGAAACGTCTCTAAATAAATTATGGCCTGTTAACTGATGTTTTTTGGACCCTGCTGAACACCAAATATTATATCTTCACCTGTAATTCCTGGATACGTCCGTGATGTTACATCGACTTCTTTTCGTCTTTCTCTTCGCGTTTAAGCTGAGATGTCGCCGTTTTCAGCACTTTTCGCAACTCCTCCAACATCGCTATCCACCAGTGACCCTGACCACCTCGAGAAAACTGGAGAAATCGACCTTGAAAGAAGAGAAAGCCAAGTTTGATTTGGATTTCCTGCAGTATTGTCTTTTAAATGGAGTACACCCAAAGTTTGTTCGGTTCAGGCTCTACAAGACCTCGTTATATCACACCGAATTTTACAGAAATGCCTTGGACGAACTACTTAAGAAGGAGATTGAGACTAAGCAGAAACTTATTGAAAATACAAGTACTAATATTTGTCGCCTTCGAGAACAACTTTTTAATGATTTATCTTTTATTGACCGTTTTATTTATCAGAAACTTTTTAATGATTTTGTAAATGATTATGTCTCATCTGTACAACTACGACATCAAAAGAAACTGAAAGCACTAGGTGTTGTTACTCCTAATTTTAATAAGAGAAACTGTTGTATTTTTAATTTATCTAACTATGTTTTCTCCAAAAGAGAAGAGTTTTTATTATCATTTGGGTTGGATTTCAATTTGCCCTCCTACAGACCTAAGTATGCAGACTTCTACTTTCCTTTCGAAATGCTTTTTCAACGACTCAAGGGTTTAAATTTGATCAATGACCTCAGTGGTTTGCAACATAAGTTGTCTTCCCTTTTAAATAAAACTTACACTAAGTTGAGAGTGTCTTTGACACCGTTTTTCAGGAAAGAGGATTTGAGTATCCTACAAAAACTAGGCAAACGAGATAGTTTGGTTATTTGTAAACCAGATAAGGGTAAAGGTGTTGTACTGCTCAATAAATCAGACTATATTGATAAGGTTAATAACATTCTTGCAGACCAAACTAAATTTAAATTACATGGTGAACCAAATTTTTTGGACATTTACAAAAAAGAAGACAAAATTAACAGATTTTTGAGAAAACTAAAAAATGAAGGTATTTTAAATGAAATAACGTATCAGAAACTTTTTGTGACAGGTTCTTCTTTTAGTATTTTATATGGACTACCAAAGATACATAAGGAAGGAGTTCCAATCAGACCCATTATGGCAGCCTATAACAACCCGTCTTATACAATATCAAAACACCTTGTCTCTTTACTCAGTGATTTCTCGTGCAACCAGTTCTCACTAAAAAATGGCTGTGAGTTTCAGCAACAAATAATTTTACAAGATGGTGATCTACATATGACAAGTTTTGATGTAGAATCTCTTTTTACAAATGTGCCACTAAATGAAACAATTAATATTATTTTAGATAAAATTTTTTATGACGATCAAGTTATTTTTCATGGTTTTAACAGTCATTATTTTAAGACTTTTCTTGAGCTTGCTGTGCAAGACTCCATGTTTGTTTTTAATGGCCAACTCTATTCGCAGGTCGATGGAGTTGCCATGGGTTCCCCGTTAGGACCCTTGTTTGCAAATATGTTTGTCATCTTTTGAAGAAAATTTTTTAAATAGTTGTCCAGACACTTTTAAGCCAGTGTATTATAGAAGA
>NC_090735.1:26596348-26618848 GCF_036898095.1 Palaemon carinicauda
TGGAAGAAATCCGTCAATACTAACCGGGAATCATAGGAGAGAAATATGATATATATTCCTTTTATTCCAAATTCGTTATATGATTCAATTTTCACTCGTGTAAAACGAGTGAATTTCTATATGTCGTTCCAAATGGGAACAAGAAGATGAAAATATATTGTTGGACTAAAAAAATTTACTTATTGAATAATAAAAAATATCTAATGATTCTATAACATAAGCGTAAGTGTATATATATATATATATATATATATATATATATATATATATATATATATATATATATATATATATATATATATATATATCTGAGTGGGAATACCTTAACTTGGTGATAGAGTATGTGTATCGCAGTGATCGGCAATGCTGTGCTAGTCAGTCACCCATACTACGTTGGTTTGCTGTGAGTGATCAGACAAAAGTCTGCCACTATCTCTGATCTGCAGTTGACCAGCGTAGTGATGAAAACTAGCCAAACCCCAAACGGGAATTGACATGTCTGAGACCTTTGTCTGTAGTAGACTAGAAAAGCCATATTTTTCGTTATATATATATATATATATATATATATATATATATATATATATATATATATATATATATATATATATATATATATTTTTGGGCTCAAGCCATGTCGTCCTGATGGAAGTTCCTATAGGGTAGCTTCCTAGGGTATATTACAACTACGGCGATATTCCCAGAGAATTTACCTTAAGGTACCAGAATTCTAACTCCTGGAGCGAGTATCCCTCGTGAAAGGGATATCGCGACATATCAGAGGACGTATTCTAGACACGTCACATGGCAATCTACATCCTGGACAGAGATTTCGTCTCGTAGGAGGTGATTGGCGAGATACGAATTCGGGAAAGAAAAAGGGGAGCTGCTCCCAAGGCTTCCCTATCCCCCGATTCGTATGCGTGCCTGGCGCCAATCCTGGCGCCATCTGTATTCCTTTTTGCGTAGCTTAACAACTCGGTGTTTTTTCCTGTTTTTCTCGCTAATCTTGGATTTATTCGACTTTTCATGGCTTCTTCGTCTTCGTCGGCCTCTGATAAGTTGAGTATAGTGTCTGTTATGTATAAATGTAGGCTCTTGGTAAAATTTTGAGTGATTAATAGGATTAATATTTGATACAAGAGCCGTAGCGTACCAGAGGCGTCTTGGACGCTGTCGCTCGCTAGGTATAAGTTAGTTAGTCAGAGCGACATTCCTGGTTGTTTTGCTTTAATAAATTTTAGCTATTTAGCATTACATAGGATTTCCTTTCGTGCTTAGTATTATTTGGCGAAGTATTCGCCATTCTGGCCTATGCTAGGCCATGTAGCCTAGTCGTTTGGTCCTAGTACTTCATGCATGATTATGGTTTTTCCGAGTGTAATTAAAATTTTATTGAAGCTTTAGGCTCTATTTTATACATTTTAGACTGTGTGGAATATTTCCAAGATAGTATACGAGTGAGTTTCGGTGAATTAGGTAATCGATTCTCTTGGTGCCTAGGCTAGTTGCTTATGGAGCCTTAGTATACTTTATCATACTCCCCGGTTGCTTTCTTTTCTTCGGAGAAGGTATGCAATCCCTTTCCCTCTGTTTAAGCCTTGGGCTTATCCCTAAGTGGTTTTTTCCGAAATTTATTTTCGATAAAACTATACTAGGGTGTTACTGTACCTTCCTGTTCCTGTAGTTATGGTTCAAGAGGGACAGAACAACAGAGTTTTTAGTCTGAGTCTGTGTTGTCTGGCTTGGGGCTGAGTCCCCCTCGCTGACCTAACACATACAAAGGGAGCTTAGCTCCATTAGGTCACTACCGAAGGTTTCTGTGGATATGATTCCTTCTTTTGTGATCTACCAGACTAGTCCTGTTGTTGTTCTCGCGGGAGGATAAGTTCTTCCCTTGGGAGTAGCAACGCCTTCCTTGCTTTGGTGCTCTGGAAGCTGGCAAGTATTGCTGGCCTTTCCCCTTAGATCTCCCTTAGGCTAAGATAAGTTTCTTAGCTGCGGGTGATCTGTCACTAAAGCAAGGTTGGCAGGACCCTCTTGTCCCTTCCCCCTCTTTCTTCATACTGTACTGTACGTCGTTCTACATCTGGACCTAGTATAGGTTAGGATGTGGAATTGACTCAGCCCCTTGCCGGCCGGCAGAGCTGGCCGGCAGGGGTCTTACTGTACTGTACGTCGTTCTACTTCTGGACCTAGTATAGGTTAGGATGTGGAATTGACTCAGCCCCTTGCCGGACGGCAGAGCTGCTGGCCGGCAAGGGTCTTATGTTTTCGAGTGCTGCCCGGACCTCTCTTGGTCCCTCATCCATGCCTGCCGGCAGAGCCGGACGGCATTGGTCAAGGAAGCCTGAATTAGTTTCTCCCCTTCCTTATATGCACTCTTTCGGTTGCCGGGCTTGGAGGTTGTGTACACTCTTATCCCGGCATCCATTCTATTTTCTTTTTCTCTTCTAGTGCTGTACCTGTCCCGGCTGCCGGCCTATGAGGCCGGCAGCCGGGCAGGTGTAGTCCTCTGGTTCTTTTGCTGCCAGCTGGCATCGGTCTTGTACCTTTGCCGGCCGGCTTATGTCAGCCCTTGTCTGCCGGTCACCAAGAGTGTGGCCGGCAGCTGGGTACTACCTTGTGTAGTTGCTGGCCGGCAGCCATTGCCGGCCAACACTGGCTGTTACCGGCCGGCAGTTGCTGCCGACCGGCACAGGCATTTGAACCAGAGTGCTGCCGCCCTATAGCTGTTAAGTAGTATACTTTAAAGCTAGTTGTGGTGTGTGCCGGCCTGCAAAGGCAGGCCGGCACACATCCCCCTATACTGTCCTAGTATTCTTCAGTATAACATATACAGTAAGAAGAAAACTATGGTAAGGGTTTTGGTACAGCACTCTGTCTTCTAACACTATTGTTTTTTCTTGCACATCCCTTTTTTTCCTCTGGAAACCTTGCATTGGTTACTCTAGAAGAGATAAACCATTTTGATTTTATTATCTGGAAGGCTGCAACAATGGGTTGTGAGGGAAACACAAGTGTGTGTCTTTCCTTTCTGAATTGTTATGCTATACTATGCATATCCAGTGATACATAGTTCACTTGATACTCATGGAAATTTCTTCTCTTTACAGAAGGACACTCCGAAGTGGGGAAGTGCTTTCTGCAATGTCAGCAGCAAGAACCTCTGCGGACATGAGTTTTGTAGGAGACACGCAGCATACGCTGTCTCCAAGGATGATCTCCGGTATTGGGACCCTCAGGTATTTACTGTGTGCACTAACCTGATTACTAAGACATTTAAATAGCTAGGAAGAAGCTTCGTACCTGGGTAAGGGGCTTCCAAAAGAACTCTTCTGGCCCTTATCTTCCAAGTGAGAGGATGAGGGCGTATCCTTTCCCTAAGGCATCAGCTGATGCAGTGATTCCCCAGCCTCAAGAGGAGATCCCCTAAGTTCAGATCCAGGTGGATGCTGAAGTCACGGTCGCGATGCAAGACATCCAGCCTGATGACAGGATGTCTGATGTGGACGGGTGTCAGGAGGAAGACCTCCTGGCAGAAGCCCAGGATGAAGTTCAAGCCCCTCTATATCGGCCGGTCTCCCAGTAGTGCTGGGACAGGCCCTCTCTTCTATTGTTGGAATGATCCAACAAATGCAGAAGGAGAATCAGGAGAAGGCGGCTGCAATGCAGTGCCTTGCAGAATCACATGGGCCCCAGAAAAAGCTCAATGTGAAAGACCTTCCCTTGTGCTCAGATGCTAACCCATGGAGGTATGCTGAGCACATGCCGATGACGACTGGAAAGATCGTCATCTCGGATAAGCTGGGCTCACCTCCCCTGGAGGAGGAATTCTGGCCCAGCAAGGCATCATATCCGGACTGTTATGTCCGGCTGAGGAAGGAACCAGCTTCAAAGGAGGAGACAGAGCCGAAGGAGGTCATAGTGATGGACCATGCTAAGGCTCAAGCTCTACTTTCATCCTCGATGAAAGAGAGGGGCTTCTCTAACTCAAAGGTAGCCGCATTGAATAGGAAGCTCCTTTCCTTTGTGTCCTCGCCTACTAGAGCCTTCCCCTTTTTACAGAAAGGGTTTCTGGCTGTACTAAAAGCAATCGAGGCCAGCAAGTCTTGCCCCTCCCTAGAGGAGTGTAAACCCTTGTCGCTGGCCCTGCCTATGGACCACAAAGACTGGAAGGACGTCCATCTTACGTTCTCAGTGGGAAAGTTGGAGGCTGATATTGCCGGACGTCAGTTCGGCAAGGACCTCCCTAAGCTGTCTGACTTTCTTTTGCGAAGTGAGTTCGATACAAAAGAAAGACTGACTGCCTCAATGTCTCTTCAGACTACTCTCGAGATGATGGCAAGTGACCCCAAGGTCCATGAAATGTTCATGGTAGTGGCCAAGCCTCATCTGGCCACAGTGACGAAGGACCTTTATGGCTTCGTCAAGGCAAGGAGAGCTTGTAGGGAGTTCGTGTTTACCTCGGCTACGGTGAGGCACGAGCCAAAGAAACTAATCTCCCCCAACATTTGGGGAAAAGACCTTTTCCCTACCGACTTGGTCAAAGAAGTTGTTGATAAGGCCACCTTGGAGAATAGAAACCTTCTCCAGAAGTGGGGCCTGGCTATCAAAAGAAAGTCTTCCCCGGATGAGGGTCCTCAACCAAAGAGGAAGACTATGAGGATTAGGCTACCGTCTCGGCCAGCCAAGCCTCTTAGACAGCAACAGCAACTGCAATTGCCATTGCCCCCAGTGCCCCAGATCGTGGCACAAACCCCGACCACCTTTCAGTGGGTACCCCAGGCCGTGTCGACACAGTCCACGGCATTCACCCCAGCGTTCGAAGGGCAGTCTACTTCCTTTCGAGCAAAGCCTAGAGGAGCAGCCAGAGGCTCGTCTAGACGCCCCTCAAGGGGAAGGGGATTGAGGGGTGGTCGTGGTCAGGAAGGCAAGACCTCAGGACGGCAGTCCAAGTGAGGTGATACCGGTAGGAGGGAGACTTCTGAAATTTCGGGATCGGTGGACCTTCGATCCCTGGGCCCACAGCCTACTCAAGAATGGACTGGGCGGGAGCTGGTACAGCACTCCACCCCCATGCCTTCGGTTTTTCCAACACTCCACCCCCGTTATGGAGGAGTACGTTCAAGAACTGTTGGAGAAAAAAGGTGATCCGAAGGGTGAAGCCCATCAATTTCTAAGGGAGGCTGTTTTGTGTTCCCAAGAAAGACTCGGAAAAGCTCAGAGTCATTCTGGACTTGTCGCCACTCAACAAGTTCATAGTGAATTGCAAATTCAAAATGCTAACACTGCAACACATAAGGACCTTACTGCCCGAGAGGGCATATTCCGTCTCTATAGACTTGTTAGACGCCTATTGGCACATTCCAATTAGCCATCGACTCTCCCCCTACCTAGGTTCAGGCTACAACGAAGACTATACGCCTTCGGAGCCATGCCATTCGGGCTAAACATAGCCCCAAGGATTTTTACGAAGCTTGCGAGCGTAGCTCTCAAACAATTACGCCTAAAGGGAATTCAGGTAGTAGCCTACCTGGACGACTGGTTGGTGTGGGCAGCATCCGAGACAGAATGCTTGCAAGCTTCCAGTCAAGTGATCCAGTTCCTAGAGTACCTAGGCTTCAAGATCAACAGAAGAAGTCTCGACTTTCTCCATCTCAAAAGTTCCAGTGGCTGGGAATCCACTGGGACCTTTTGTCACACCGTTTCTCCACCCCAGCGAAGAAAAGGAAGGAGATAGCGGGTTCTGTCAAGAGACTTCAAGATTCCGAAAGGATATCAAGACACGAGCAGGAGAGAGTACTGCGCTCTCTCCAGTTTGCTTCGGTGACAGACCCAGTGCTAAGAGCACAGCTAAAGGATGCAATCGGAGTTTGGAGAAGTTATGCATCAAACGCGTGAAGAGATCTGAGAAGACCAGCCTCTTCGGCTAAGTACTCTTCTCAGGCCTTGGTCCCAAGTCAGACATCTAAAGAAGTCGGTTCTTCTTCAGCCACCTCCCCCGTCGGTGACGATTCAATCAGACGCCTCGAAGGAGGGATGGGAAGGTCACTCTCATCGGAAAAAAGTCCAGGGGACTTGGTCCCGGCTATTCAAGACCTTTCACATAAAACTTTCTAGGAGCTAGGGCAGTGCTCCTTACCTTAAAGAAAGTCTCCCCGCGTCACTCGATCCACATAAGGTGGTGATAGACAGCGAGGTAGTTGTGAGATACTTGAATCGACAAGAATCGAGGTCACCACCTCTCAACCAGGTGATGTTGGCCGTCTTCCGATTGGCGGAAAAGAAGAAGTGGTACCTGTCGGCAGTTCACCTTCAAGGAGTCCGCAATGTGACAGCGGACGCTCTATCCAGGTTCACACCGATAGAGTCGGAATGGTCCTTAGACGCAAGATCATTCTCCTTCATTCTGAATCAGTCCCAGAACTGCAGATAGACCTCTTTGCGACAAAAGACAACAAGAAGTTGCCCCTGTACGTGCCCCGTACGAGGACCCCTTAGCGGAAGCAGTGGACGCAATGTCCCTCGACTGGAACAGATGGTCCAAGATTTATCTGTTCCCTCCTCACAACCTTCTGTTGAGGGTCCTCAACAAACTGAGATCCTTCAAAGGGTAGCGGCAATAGTGGCCCACAAGTGGCCGAACAGCGTGTGGTTCCTCCTGGCATTGGAACTGTAGCTGAAGTTTGTACCACTACCAGATCCAGTTCTGACCCAGCGAGTCCAGAAGTCAACTGTCTGCGCTTCATTACAGAAAACCCGGACCCTGCAGCTCATGATTTTCTCTCCCTAGCGGTGAGAAAGCGTTTCGGGATTTCGAAAGCCAGTATAGACTTCCTTGAGGAATATAAGTGCAAATCTACTAGAAGGCAATATGAGTCATCTTGGAGAAAATGGGTGGCCTTTAGTCAAGGCGAAGATTCCGCAGGAGATCTTGACAGACTTCTGCTTATCTTTCTTCTCCACCTCCATGGTCAAGGGTTGGCAGCGAACATGATTTCAGCGTGTAAGTCTGCTTTGACAAGACCCATTCTATATGCCTTCCAGGTCGACCTAGGTAACGAGATCTTTAATAAAGTCCCGAAAGCCTGTGCTAGGCTCAGACCTTCAGCACCTCCAAAGCCCATTTCATGGTCTTTAGACAAGTTCTTCATTTCGCTTCTCTGTTGAGCAATGAAGAGTGTGCGTTAAAGGATTTGACACAAAAAGTTATTTTCCTATTTTGCACTCGCGTCCGGGGCCAGGGTTAGTGAGACTGTAGCCTCTCGAGAGAGGCAGGTCGTGTTCAGTTCCTGGATGGGGGAGATCTGAACCTGTTTCCGGATCCTACGTTTCTCGCCAAGAATGAGTTACCCACCAACAGGTGGGGTCCCTGGAGAATCTGCCCTCTGAAAGAAGATGCATCTCTATGTCCAGTAGAATGCCTAAAGGTCTATCTTCGTAGAACTTCAGACTTCAAGGGTGGTCAACTATTCAGGGGAGAAACATCAGGCTCAAATTTATCTCTGAATCAACTCAGAGCGAAAATCACATATTTTATTCGCAGAGCGGATCCTGACAATACACCCGCAGGTCACGATCCGAGGAAAGTTGCCTCATTCTTAAATTTCTTTAATTGTATGGATTTTGAACATCTCCGTTCATACACTGGCTGGAAGTCTTCCAGAGTGTTCTTTCGCCACTATGCGAAGCAAGTAGAGGAACTAAAAGAGATCTGTGGTAGCAGTGGGTCGCGGTGTTAACCCTACTGTTTAACTCTGCGAGGAACAGTGGTCTTAATTGGGACGATTAATTCCAGGGTGAGTGTGTAATTACATACTGTACTACAAACTAAGTGAGGGCACTGTGTTGCCCATCCAGACTGTTCCATTTCCGAAGGTGAACCTAGCATAAGTGCGGACATGTGTGCCGAGCGTTTCTAACGCTAATGTCATTGATTTGTAATACAGGCTTTTATGACTTTGATACCTCGGTATCTTAAAAGTGGCATCTAATGTTTTTCTTTCAGACAAACAAGCTCTGTTTACTATCATACTTATGCTTAAAGTTTTGAGTTATCCTCTTCTTATGTATATATATATATATGTATATATAATTGTGGTTAACCTGTCTATTTATTGCCTGTCAATAATCTGGTTCTTGAGAACCTTGCGTCTCCTTCACCTGTGTCAATTTATTGGTATAATTGAGCATTCATTCTATGTACCTTATCTGGGATAATTCTAATAGAATTGTTCCTTTATGCAAGCTATGTTGCATTGGTTTTCCTCCTATGCGGATATAAAACCTTTGTCCAATACAAGTATTGTGCGGAGAACTGGTCGATATTTCATATTGACGCAGTGGTTCTTTAAAAACTATGCTTTACTTAATATAGGGCGAGACCACTATACTAGCTTGCCTGGTATTCATACATAGATATATGTACTCTTCGAGACTTTTCCAGAGTCTAGTAGGACTCTTCCCTGTAGGGGGCAGGAAGCTCTAACATAGTTTATAGTTAGTTGAAAAGATGTATAAGGGTAACATCTTAGGTCTCTAGGTCTAGTCGACCGGGAAAAAATTACCTCCGGGGAGTACGGCACGTTCTGAGAATCCACAGATACAGTAATGCTCTGGTACACTTCCATCAGGACGACATGGCTTGAGCCCAAAAAACGGATTTTGAGCGAAGCGAAAAATCTATTTTTGGGTGAGATGGCCATGTCGTCCTGATGGACCCGCCCTTGCCTTTCTAAGAAAGGGCTGTAGGACCCCTCCCTACATACAGTATCTGTAGCACCTCGTGTACGCTACAAGGAATACAGATGGCGCCAGGATTGGCGCCAGGCACGCATACGAATCGGGGGATAGGGAAGCCTTGGGAGCGGCTCCCCTTTTTCTTTCCCGAATTCGTATCTCGCCAATCACCTCCTACGAGACGAAATCTCTGTCCAGGATGTAGATTGCCATGTGACGTGTCTAGAATACGTCCTCTGATATGTCGCGATATCCCTTTCACGAGGGATACTCGCTCCAGGAGTTAGAATTCTGGTACCTTAAGGTAAATTCTCTGGGAATATCGCCGTAGTTGTAATATACCCTAGGAAGCTACCCTATAGGAACTTGCATCAGGACGACATGGCCATCTCACCCAAAAATAGATTTTTCGCTTCGCTCAAAATCCGTTATATATATATAAATATATATATAAATATATAAATATATATATATATATATATATATATATATATATATATATATATATATATATATATATATATACTAGCGTCCGCAACCCCACAAAAAGGACGGCTAGATCTTCATATAGATATGCACACACACGCAAATGCAACCCTCTTTCCCCAGGGTAAGACTACTTCCTATTCCCTTAACACAAGGGACGGGGAGGAGTGGACGTGACCGGAATGATATATATATATATATATATATATATATATATATATATATATATATATATATATATATATATATATATATGTATATATATTGATAGATATATATATATGTATATATATATGTATATATATATATATATATATATATATATATATATATATATATATATATATATATATATATATATATATATATATATACATATATATATATATATATATATATATATATATATATATATGTATATATATATATATGTGTGTATACATATATATATACATAGATATACAAGTGTATACATATATACGTATATATGCAAATATATATAAATATATATGTATATATATATATATATATATATATATAGAGAGAGAGAGAGAGAGAGAGAGAGAGAGAGAGAGAGAGAGAGAGAGAGAGAGAGACTTGATCTTTATTTTTTAGGGGAGATATATATGCTGTAAAATGTGTATGTAACCTATTTTTTCGTATGTTTGTGTGTGTATTATAACATACCTAAATTATTCTTTAATTTCAACAATCGCCTTGCTTGTTGCAATGAATCAATATAGTTTTCCATGTTATCACAAATAAAAAATGTAGACCAATTAGCATATTTCAGTCACTGGACCTAAACGAACAGCTGTAAACCTAAACTCAAATAAATTGCTGAGTAATGACACCAAAAATATTAGTGTTTAAGCTCGGGAATTTAATCGCCAATTTCATGATGAGAGTGACGATGTAATCAACGTCAGCGAACGATCATATTTCCTGTTGCTTATTATGAAGCGTATATGAAGTATTGCTTGAAATATGAATAAATAGATGAGCACATGAATGTAATATTACTTATTAATGTCTGAGGAATGAACTGTGCTCTTTAGGTAGCCTAAGAAATAACTTTAAATCCTTTACTACCTCATAATTGAAAATTAAACCAGCAGGTTTTATATATGAAAGGTCTATTTTAATATTGTTACTGTTCTTATAATATTTCATTTCAATTGTTCATTACGTTTCTTGTAGTTTATTTATTTCCTTATTTCTTATAGCATCATACTTTTAACTAGGATTGTAGAAAAGCTATCAATAATAATAATAATAATAATAACTATAATAATAATAATAATAATAATAATAATAATAATAATAATAATAATAATAATAATAATAAGAGGTATATATACTCAAGTAGATATATAAATAGATGCGCACGCATACATATACTCATGCAGACACACACACACACACACACACACACACACACACACACACACACATATATATATATATATATATATATATATATATATATATGTTTATTTATTTGCAACGATATTTACGTAAGTGCTTTTACTTTAAATCTAGAAAAAAATAACAATACTGTGTTATATTATCAAATAGTATTACCAAAGTTAACACAAGAGAACAGATAAAGCTATCTGTTAAAAAGAACAAATGAAGAACTCCGTTGAGATGTCATCAAAGTCATTTCCATGACAACACTCTTTGGCTGAGTTATGACACATGAAAGAGATTGTCAGATCAAAGAGGAGCATTTCAAAAGGGTTCTCTTGCACTGCAACATTATTCAACAGTTGATTGAATACAATCAAGGTAATTCATTTCGACTGATATTCAATAGAAAAAACAGGGAAAGTTTGAGTCAGGATCATGATAACTGAAGAGAAATCTTCTCTGCCAGTTGGAGTTATGGTATAATTTTGATTTTCTAGAGACTTGTAGAGTTATAGATTTCTGCAATAGTTCCCATAATATAAAGCAAACAATTTTTTTAATAAAAAAATTAAGATACGAAGCATGTTAGAAAATTATAGTTCCGTGTTATATTTGGTTATATATGAGGTAGTAGGTTGGCCAGAGCACCAGCCACACGTTGAGGTTATTGGAAGTTATTGGATCCTTTGACTGGTTAGACAGTACTACATTGGATCCCTTTCTCTGGTTACGGCTCATTATTTATTTGCCTTCAAATACACCAAATAGTCTAGCCTATTCATTTTCTATTCTCCTCTGTCCTCATACACCTTACAACACTTGAGATTACCAAAAAATTCTACTATGGTCATGGGTTAACTACTGCAATGTAATTGTTCAGTGACTACTTTCCTCTGAGTAAGGGTAGAAGAGACGCTTTAGCAATAACAATCAGCTTTCCTAGAAGAAAGACACTCAAAATCAAACCATTGTTCTCTAGTGCTGGGTAGTGCCATAGTCTCTGTACCATGGTCTTCCGCTGTCTTGGGTTAGAGTTCTCATGCTTGAGGGTATACTCGGGCACGCTATTCTATCTTGTTTCTCTTCCTCTTGTTTTTATGAAGCTTTTATAGTTTATATATGATAGATCTAATTCAAAGTTGTTTAATATCTGAAAATTATGATTGTTATCACTTCTCATGCAGTTTATTTATTTCCTTGTTTCCTTTCCTAACTGAGCTATTTTTCCCTGTTGGAGCCCTTGAGCTTATAACATCTTGCTTTTCCAACTATGGTTGTAAATTAGCTAATAATAATAATAATAATAATAATAATAATAATAATAATAATAATAATAATAATAATAATCTGAACAATGGCCAGGTATGTCATACCACCTATATGGTTGAGGACTATGAAGAGTGAAGTAGGAGATGGTAAATGGAGAGGTATTTTATTAAAACCTCAAGATAGAGACGACTGGCGAAATCTAATAGAGGTCCTTTGCATCAACAGTCGTAGGAGGAGAAGATGATTACATGGACTTTTTTTATATATACACATATACATAGAGTATATATACAGTATATATTGTATATATAAATATATATATATATATATATATATATATATATATATATATTTATATATATATCTATATATATATATAAATATATATTTATTTGTATATATATATATAAATATATATATATATATATATATATATATATATATATATATATATATATATATATATATATATATATATATATATATATACAGTATATATAGATAGATAGATAGATAGATATTATGTGGGCGTGTGCTGTATGATTTTGTGTGTAAGTATTTGTAACTTAACATCGACTATCGAAATTTCTCTCTATCTCTCTCTCTCTCTCTCTCTCTCTCTCTCTCTCTCTCTCTCTCTCTCTCTCTCTCTCCATACATACATATATCGAAAGCTTTAAAACGATTCCACTCGCAGTAAGAACTTGAAGGCCATTTTCATTTGCAGTATTTCATTCGCTCCAGTTATGAGACTCCGGAGACCTCTTTCCAGACATTATGTTTTCTCTTATCAATTCTGCGATGCGTCTTTTTTTATGGAATTCTCCGCCAGGAAAGGAGAAGTAGTTACGCGGGGTATAGGAAAAAGGATAACTGAAATCTATTGACTATTCAATTTAAAAGGTAGACGCGTATATGTATGTAGATGTATGTATATATAGGTATATATACATACATGAATGTTTTATAGATATATATGTTTATATGAACAGGCATGCTTATATATATATATATATATATATATATATATATATATATATATATATATATATATATATATATATATATATATATATATATTTCTATACTTATATATATATGTATGTGTACTGTATATATACATACATATATATATATATATATATATATATATATATATATATATATATATATATATATATATATATATATATATATATATACATATACATATATATATATATATATATACATATATATATATATATATATATATATATATATATATATATATATATATATATATATATATATATATATATTTTTGGGCTCAAGCCATGTCGTCCTGATGGAAGTTCCTATAGGATAGCTTCCTAGGGTATATTACAACTACGGCGATATTCCCAGAGAATTTACCTTAAGGTACCAGAATTCTAACTCCTGGAGCGAGTATCCCTCGTGAAAGGGATATCGCGACATATCAGAGGACGTATTCTAGACACGTCACATGGCAATCTACGACCTGGACAGAGATTTCGTCTCGTAGGAGGTGATTGACGAGATACGAATTCGGGAAAGAAAAAGGGGAGCCGCTCCCAAGGCTTCCCTATCCCCCGATTCGTATGCGTGCCTGGCGCCAATCCTGGCGCCATCTGTATTCCTTTTTGCGTAGCTTAACAACTCGGTGTTTTTTCCTGTTTTTCTCGCAAATCTTGGATTTATTCGGCTTTTCATGGCTTCTTCGTCTTCGCTGGCCTCTGATAAGTTGAGTATAGTGTCTGTTATGTATAAATGTAGGCTCTTGGTAAAATTTTGAGTGATTAATAGGATTAATCTTTGATACAAGAGCCGTAGCCTACCAGAGGTGTCCTGGACACTGTCGCTCGCTAGGTATAAATTAGTTAGTCAGAGCGACATTCCTGGTTGTTTTGCTTTAATAAATTTTAGCTATTTAGCTTTACATAGGATTTCCTTTCATGCTTAGTATTATTTGGCGAAGTATTCGCCATTCTGGCCTACGCTAGGCCATGTAGCCTAGTCGTTTGGTCCTAGTACTTCATGCATGATTATGGTTTTTCCGAGTGTAATTAAAATTTTATTGAAGCTTTAGGCTATATTTTATAAATTTTACACTGTGTGGAATATTTCCAAGATTGTATACGTGTGAGTTTCGGTGAATTAGGTAATCGATTCTCTTGGTGCCTAGGCTAATTGCTTATGGAGCCTTAGTATACTTTATCATACTTCCCGGTTGCTTTCTTTTCTTCGGAGAAGGTATGCAATCCCTTTCCCTCTGTTTAAGCCTTGGGCTTATCCCTAAGTGGTTTTTTCCGAATTTATTTTCGATAAAACTATACTAGGGTGTTACTGTACCTTCATGTTCCTGTGGCTATGGTTCAAGAGGGACAGAACAACAGAGTTTTTAGTCTGAGTCCGTGTTGTCTGGCTTGGGGCAGAGTTCCCCTCGCTGACCTAACACTTACAAAGGGAGCTTAGCTCCCTTAGGTCACTACCGAAAGTTTCTGTAAGTTATGATTCCTTCTTTTGTGATCGACCAGACTAAGTCCTGTTGCTGTTCTCGGGGGAGGATAAGTTCTTCCCTTGGGAGTAGCAACGCCTTCCTTGCTTTGGTGCTCTGGAAGCTGGCAAGTATTGCTGGCCTTTCCCCTTAGATCTCCCTTAGGCTAAGATAAGTTTCTTGGCTGCGGGTGATCTGTCACTAAAGCAAGGTTGGCAGGACCCTCTTGTCCCTTCCCCCTCTATCTCCGTAATGGCCTAGCCATTACTGTACTGTACCTTGCCGGCCGGCAGAGGTGGCCGGCAGGGGTATTACTGTACTGTACGTCGTTCTACTTCTGGACCTAGTATAGGTTGGGATGTGGAATTGACTCAGCCCATTGCCGGCCGGCAGAGATGCTGGCCGGCAAGGGTCTTATGTTTTTGAGTGCTGCCCGGACCTCTCTTGGTCCCTCATCCATGCCTGCCGGCAGAGCCGGACGGCATTGGTCAAAGAAGCCTGAATTAAGTTTCTCCCCTTCCTTATATGCACTCTTTCGGTTGCCGGGCTTGGGGGGTTGTGTACACTCTTATCCCGGCATCCATTCTATTTTCTTCTAGTGCTGTACCTGTCCCGGCTGTCGGCCTATGAGGCCGGCTGCCGGCCTATGAGGCCGGCAGCCGGGCAGGTGCAGTCTTCTGGTTCTTTTGCTGCCGGCTGGCATCGGTCTTGTACCTTTGCCGGCCGGCTTATGTCAGTCCTTGTCTGCCGGTCACCAAGAGTGTGGCCGGCAGCTGGGTACTACCTTGTGTAGTTGCTGGCCGGCAGTCATTGCCGGCCAACACTGGCTGTTACCGGCCGGCAGCTGCTGCCGACCGGCACAGGCATTTGAACCAGAGTGCTGCCGCCCTATAGCTGTTAAGTAGTATACTTTAAAGCTAGTTGTGGTGTGTGCCGGCCGGCAAAGGCAGGCCGGCACACATCCTCCTATACTGTACTAGTATTCTTCTGTATAGCATATACAGTAAGAAGAAAACTATAGTAAAGGTTTAGGTACAGCACTGTATCTTCTAACACTATTGTGTTTTCTTGCACAGCCCTTTGCTGTTGCCCTCAGATAGGAAGCAGAGTTCTTCCCTGTCTATTATCCAGGATTTTAAAATCATTGCCTAGGTGTGAACTCCACCTGTTTCCTCTGGAAACCTTGCATTGGTTACTCTAGAAGAGATAAACCATTTTGATTTTATTATCTGGAAGGCTGCAACAATGGGTTGTGAGGGAAACACAAGTGTGTGTCTTTCCTTTATGAATTGTTATGCTATACTATGCATATCCAGTGATACATAGTACACTTGATACTCATGGAAATTTCTTCTCTTTACAGGAGGACCCTCCGAAGTGCGGAAATGTTTTCTGCAATGTCCGCAGCAAGAACCTCTGTGGACATGAGTGTTGTAGGAGACACGCAGCATGCGCTGTCTCCAAGGATGATCTCCAGTATTGGGACCCTCAGGTATGTACTGTATGCACTAACCTGATTACTGAGGCTTTTGATTCCTATAGAACGGCGGAATCAAGGGATATAGGAAGGGAAAAGCTTCGTACTTGGGTAAGGGGCTTCAAGAAGAACACCTCTGGCCCTTATCTTCCAAGTGAGAAGATGAGGGCGTATCTTTTTCCCCAGGCATCAGCTGAGGCAGTGATTCCCCAGCCTCAAGAGGAGATCCCTCAAGATCAAGTCCAGGTGGACGTGGAAGTCGCAGTCGCGATGCAAGACATCCAGTTGGATGACAGGATGTCTGACCTGGACGAACGTTTGGAAGAAGACCTCCTGGCAGAAGGTCAGGATCAAGTTCAAACCCCGGATGTCGCAGAGGATGAGGTCGACGAGGTGTCGGCTACTCCGGTTCAGATGCCGGAGCCTATCCCCTCAACATCGGCTGGTCTCCCAGTAGAACTGGGACAGGCCCTCTCTTCGATTGTTGGAATGATCCAACAAATGCAGAAGGAGAATCAGGAGAAGGCGGCTGCAATGGAACTGCGCATGCAGTCCCTGGCAGAATCACATGGGCCCCAGAAAAGGCTCAATGTGAAAGACCTTCCCATATGCTCAGATGCTAACCCATGGAGGTATGCTGAGCACATGCCGATGACGACTGGAAAGATCGTCATCTCAGATAAGCTGGGTTCAGTTCCCCTAGAGGAGGTAGAATTCTGGCCCAGCAAGGCATCATATCCGGACTGCTATGTCCGGCTGAGAAAAGAACCAGCTTCAAGGGAGGAGACAGAGCCGAAGGAGGTCATTATTATGGACCACGCTAAGGCTCAAGCCCTACTTTCATCCTCGATGAAAGAGAGGGGCTTCTCTAATTCGAAGGTAGCTGCATTGAGCAACAAGCTCCCTTCTTTTGTGTCCTCTCCTGATAGAGCCTTCCCCTTTTTACAGAAAGGGTTTGCGGCTGTCCTAAAGGCAGTCGAGGCCGGCAAGCCTTGCCCCTCCCTGGAGGAGTGTAAACCCTTGTCGCTGGCTCTGCCTATGGACCACAAAGACTGGAAGGATGTCCATCTGCCATTCTCAGTGGGAAAGTTGGAGGCTGATATTGCCGGACGGCCATTCGGCGAGGACCTCCCCAAGCTGTCCGAATCTCTTTTACAAAGAGAGTTCGAGACAAAAGAAAGACTGGCTGCCTCAATGTCTCATCATACTACTCTTGAGACGATGGCAAGTGACCCTAAGGTCCATGAAATGTTCATGGTAGTGGCTAAGTCTCACCTAGCCACAGTGACGAAGGACCTTTATGGCTTCGTCAAAGCAAGGAGAGCTTGCAGGGAGTTCGTGTTCACCGGGGCTTCGGTGAGACACGAGCCAAGGAAGTTAATCTCCTCCAACATTTGGGGAAAAGACCTTTTCCCTACCGATGTGGTCAAAGAGGTTGTTGATAAGGCCGCCGTGGAGAATAGAAACCTTCTCCAGAAGTGGGGCCTGGCTATCAAAAGAAAATCTTCCCCGGATGAGGGTCCTCAACCAAAGAGGAAGAATATGAGGACTAGGCTACCGTCTCGGCCAGCCAAGCCTTATAGACAGCAACTGCAATTGCCTTTGCCTCCAGTGCCCCAGATGGTGGCTCAAACCCCGAATACTTTTCAGTGGGTACCCCAGGCTGTGCCAGGTCAGTCAACCACATTCACCCCAACGTTCGAAGGACAGTCTTCTTCCTTTCGTGCAAAACCTAGAGGAGCAGCCAGAGGCTCGTCTAGGCGCCCCTCAAGGGGAAGGGGATTCAGAGGTGGTCGTGGTCAGGGAGGCAAGACCTCAGGACGGCAGTCCAAGTGAAACGATACCGGTAGGAGGGAGACTGATGAAATTTTGGGATCGCTGGACCTTCGATCCCTGGGCCCAAAGCCTACTCAAGAATGGACTGGGTTGGAGCTGGTACAGCACTCCACCCCCGTGCCTTCGGTTTTTCCAACACTCCACCCCCGTTTTGGAGGAGTACGTTCAAGAACTGTTGGAGAAAAAGGTGATCCGAAAGGTGAAGTCCATCAAATTCCAAGAGAGGCTGTTTTGTGTTCCCAAGAAAGACTCGGAAAAGCTCAGAGTCATTCTGGACTTGTCGCCACTCAACAAGTTCATAGTGAATTGCAAATTCAAGATGCTAACACTGCAACACATAAGGACCTTACTGCCCAAGAGGGCATACTCAGTCTCTATAGACTTGTCAGACGCCTATTGGCACATTCCAATCAGCCGTCGACTCTCCCCCTACCTAGGGTTCAGGCTACAACGGAGACTGTACGCCTTCAGAGCCATGCCATTCGGGCTAAACATAGCCCCAAGGATTTTCACGAAGCTTGCGAGCGCAGCTCTCAAACAATTACGCCTAAAGGGAATTCAGGTAGTAGCCTACCTGGACGACTGGCTGGTGTGGGCAGCATCCGAGACCGAATGCTTGCAAGCTTCCAGTCAGGTGATCCAGTTCCTAGAGTACCTAGGCTTCAAGATCAACAGAAAAAAGTCTGGACTTTCTCCATCCCAAAAGTTCCAGTGGCTGGGAATCCACTGGGACCTTTTGTCACACAGTTTCTCCATCCCGACGAAGAAAAGGAAGGAGATAGCGGGCTCTGTCAAGAGACTTCTAGATTCCGAAAGGATATCAAGATGCGAACAGGAGAGGGTACTAGGCTCTCTCCAGTTTGCTTCAGTGACAGACCCAGTGCTAAGAGCACAGCTAAAGGATGCAACCGGAGTTTGGAGAAGTTATGCATCAAACGCGCGAAGAGACCTGAGAAGACCAGTGCCGCCTCGGCTACGTACTCTTCTCAGACCTTGGTCCCAAGCCAGACATCTAAAGAAGTCGGTTCTTCTTCAGCCACCTCCCCCGTCGATGACGATTCACTCAAACGCCTCAAAGGAGGGATGGGGAGGTCACTCTCATCGGAAAAAAGTCCAGGGGACTTGGTCCAAGCTATTCAGGACCTTTCATATAAACTTTCTAGAAGCTATGGCAGTGCTCCTTACCTTAAAGAAAGTCTCCCCGCGTCACTCGATCCACATAAGATTGGTGACGGACAGCGAGGTGGTTGTGAGATGCTTGAATCGACAAGGGTCGAGGTCACCACCTCTCAACCAAGTGATGTTAGCCATTTTCCGATTGGCGGAAAAGAAGAAGTGGTACCTGTCGGCAGTTCACCTTCAAGGAATCCGCAATGTGACAGCGGACGCTCTATCCAGGTTCACACCGATAGAGTCGGAATGGTCCTTAGACGCAGGATCATTTTCCTTCATTCTGAATCAAGTCCCAGAACTGCAAATAGACCTCTTTGCGATGAAAGACAACAAGAAGTTGCCCCTGTACGTGTCCCCGTACGAGGACCCCTTAGCGGAAGCAGTGGACGCAATGTCCCTCGACTGGAACAGATGGTCCAGGATTTATCTGTTCCCTCCTCACAACCTTCTGTTGAGGGTCCTCAACAAACTGAGATCCTTCAAGGGGGTAGCGGCAATAGTGGCCCACAAGTGGCCGAACAGTATGTGGTTCCCCTTGGCGTTGGAACTACAGATGAAGTTCGTGCCGCTACCACATCCAGTTCTGACCCAGCGAGTCCAGAAGTCGACTGTCTGCGCTTCATTACAGAAAACCTGGACCCTGCAGCTCATGATTTTCTCGCCCTTGCGGTGAGAAAGCATTTCGGGATTTCGAAAGCCAGCATAGACTTCCTAGAGGAATATAAGTGCAAATCGACTAGAAGGCAATATGAGTCATCTTGGAGAAAATGGGTGGCCTTTGTAAAGGCAAAGAATCCGCAGGAGATCTCAACAGACTTCTGCTTATCTTTCTTCATCCACCTCCATGGCCAAGGGTTGGCAGCTAACACAGATTTCAGTGTGTAAATCTGCTTTGATGAGACCCATTTTATTTGCCTTCCAGATCGACCAAGGTAACGAGATCTTTAATAAAGTTCCGAAAGCCTGTGCTAGGCTCAGACCTTCAGCACCTCCAAAGCCCATCTCATGGTCTTTAGACAAAGTTCTTCATTTCGCCTCCCTGTTGAGCAATGAAGAATGTGCGTTAAAGGATTTGACGCAAAAAGTTATTTTCCTATTTGCACTCGCGTCCGGGGCCAGGGTTAGTGAGATCGTAGCCCTCTCGAGAGAGGCAGGTCGTGTTCAGTTCCTGGATGGGGGGGAGCTGAACCTGTTTCCGGATCCTACGTTTCTCGCCAAGAATGAGTTACCCACCAACAGGTGGGGTCCCTGGAGAATCTGCCCTCTGAAAGAAGATGCATCTCTATGTCCAGTAGAATGCCTAAAGGTCTATCTTCGTAGAACTTCAGACTTCAAGGGTGGCCAACTATTCAGGGGAGAAACATCAGGCTCAAATTTATCTCTGAATCAACTCAGAGCGAAAATCACATATTTTATTCGCAGAGCGGATCCTGACAGTACACCCGCAGGTCACGATCCGAGGAAAGTTGCCTCATCCCTAAATTTCTTTAATTGTATGGATTTTGAACATCTCCGTTCATACACGGGCTGGAAGTCTTCCAGGGTGTTCTTTCGCCACTATGCGAAGCAAGTAGAGGAACTTAAGAGATCTGTGGTAGCAGTGGGTCGTGTAGTTAACCCTACTGTTTAACTCTGCGAGGAACAGTGGTCTTAATTGGGACGATTAAGTCCAGGGTGAGTGTGTAGGTACATACTGTACTACAAACTAAATGAGGGCACCAAGTGCCCATATAGACTGTTCCTTCTTTCAAAGGTGAACCTAGCATAAGTTCAGACATGTGTGCCAAGCGTTTCTAACGCTAATGTGATTGATTTGTAATACAGACTTTTATGACTTGATACCTTGGTATCTTATTAAAGTGGTGTTTAATGGTTTTTCTTTCAGATAAATAAGTTCTGTTTACTATCATACTTTGCTTAAAGTTTTGGGTTATCCTCTTTTATATAAATATATATATTTGTTGTTAACCTGTCTGTTTATTATCTGTCAATAAACTTGTTCTTGAGAACCTTGCGTCTCTTTCACCTGTGTCAATTTATTGGTATAATTGAGCATTTTAATTCTATGTATCTTATCTGGGATAATTCTGATAGAATTGTTCTGTTATGCAAGCTATGTTGCATTGGTTTATGTAGTCCCCTAATGGGAGGACTCCATCCCATAAAGGGACGAGGCCTTCAGCCCAGATTATCAGAAATTTCTGGATATCTTCTGGAATATGTAACTATTGTCAGAATCTAAGAAATCAAGGCAGAATCTTCTGAAATTTGTAATGATTTGTCAGTTATTTCCCAAAATTTTATAAATATATACAGAAATCTGGGAAAAAAATATAAATCATAAACTTCTAAACATTTCTAGGGAAATGGAATGAAGAGAGAGAGAGAGAGAGAGAGAGAGAGAGAGAGAGAGAGATTGCCTGTTCCAAATCCCAACACGTTTTAGACGTGACATGGTCATGGGACACAGAGAGAGATTATGTTCTAAACCGTTTCAAGCATGTAGGCAACACGTATGTTTTCCATATAGATTTCAGTGGCACAATATCGATCCGACTGTTCGAAAGGTACCCATATTGACAGTCACTTTCGCCATGTTCACTCTGATTTGAACTTCAGTGTTCTAGGTTTGTTGTCTTGTCGCCTGATTAACTATCTTCGGTAAGATTCTGTCATTCTGCTGTGATTTCATACATAACTACACTTGATTAAATCTGCTATTCACCATTTAGAAGAAATATTGAATTATTTGTTGAAATCAGTCCAAAGAAACAACTGTGTGTGTAGGCCTAGGAGTAGCCCATTTTTTTGTTTTAGTGAATACCACGGTTTCATGAGATATATATATATATATATATATATATATATATATATATATATATATATATATATATATATATATATATATGAAGTTACGTTTATTTTTTGTTTTCAGTCAAATAAATTACAATTCATTTAATATGTCAAAGGAAATTGCCAATAATTTACATATTTTAGTTTGTAGTATGTTATTAATATCGTAGTTTTTTCTATTTTCATGAAAATTCTAATTTGATGCATAGGCCTAAGTATTATTGAATTTTCCATTAAATTCATATAAGAAAAGAAATAAATAGTTAATCACTGTTGATGTACAATTGATTTTTTCTTATTTCCTTTGGTATAATCAATTCATGATAATTAGAATTGTCAGAAATTTTTGGTAATATCCAGAAATTTTATTGCAAATTCCTCAGAAATTATTCAGTGACAATCTGGCAACACTGGGACGAGGGCGGTTTTATTAGTTTCTTCCTATGCGGATATAAACCTTTGTCCAATACAAGTATTGTGCGGATTACTGGTCAATATATTGACGCAGTGGTTCTATACAAACTATGCTTTACTTAATATAGGGCGAGACCACTATATTAGCTTGCCTGGTATTCATACATAGATATATGTACTCTTCGAGACTTTCCAGAGTCTAGTAGGACTCTTCCCTGTAGGGGGCAGGAAGCTCTAACATAGTTTATAGTTAGTTGAAAAGATGTATAACGGTAACATCTTAGGTCTCTAGGTCTAGTCGACCGGGAATAAATTACCTCCGGGGAGTACGGCACGTTCT
>NC_090735.1:26621348-26623848 GCF_036898095.1 Palaemon carinicauda
GATATATATGTATATATATATATATATATATATATATACTTTTATATATATATATATATATATATATATATATATATATATATATATATATATATATATATATATTATATATATATATCGTCCTGAGTAGGGATACCTTAACGTGGTGAAAGGGTATGTGTATAGTCATGATCAGCAAAAATTTACTAATCAGGGCCACCAATACTATGTTGGTTTCCTGTGAACGATCAGACGAAAATCACCAACCATCATCAATCTACACTGGCCAATCAATTCATGGCTGGGTTTGTATGCATGTATGTATGTATATATGTATATATGTATATATATATATATATATATATATATATATATATATATATATATATATATATATATATGTGTGTGTGTGTGTGTATATATATATAAAATAATCAAACAGATATAGAGATAGATGTGTCTTTAGTATAAAAAAAATCGTCAAACAATTTTATTTCATTTGGAGGTCTAAATCTCTATACACATTCAACTCGATAGCCAAAATTAAACACAATTAAACCAAACTTGGTCCCAATTCATCCCCGGTTAAACGAATATAATTCCACCAAATATTTGAGTCAAATTACGGCCGCCACTGACAAATCGCAGATACGGACCAATTCTGGAAGATTTAGAAACATAATCACCCTGGATAAGGAAGGGAATGGAATCTGGAATTGCTCGGCTCAACTGGAGTGAAGGAATTCTTCTCTTTCGGGAATGCCAAAGAAAAGAAGGAGTGTGGAGGGAGGGGAATGGAGGGGGAGGAGTGCAAGGGAGGGGGGAATGAAAGTAAGGGAGGAGAGTCTAAGAGGAGAGGGGGTAACAAGAGGGTGAGATGAAAAGCAGAATAAAGAGAAAGCGGATGACGAAGAAATAGAAATAGGTGAATGACGGTTGAAAAGGGAGCAATGAAGGAAGAAAAAGAAGAAGTATGATGATAACTAGAATGTATGATGGATAGAATGAAGGGAAGAAGGCAGATAACGAAGAAATGCAAATAGGCGAATGAGGGTTAAAAAGGAGGAAGAGAAGAAAGAGAAAGCAGCATAGAATATAGAACTTTAAAATATGTGCAAGATCGGCTATTTCATCTCCTGTTATAATAATAATAATAATAATAATAATAATAATAATAATAATAATAATAATAATAATAATAATAATAAAAATAATAATAATTAAAATAATAATAATAATAATAATAATAATAATAATAATAATAAGACAATATTTTCCATTTGTGGCAGCAACGGCTAGTGTGGTTCCAGCTTTACACGCTCGTACACTGTAATGCTATTGCTTTTTTATCTCTCTCTTTCTCCCGTACTGATAATACTTCTCAGAATTGAGGTTAGGTAACGAGACCTTGCCTATAAGTTCAACCGCGTAATAATTCATCCGGTTACATGTTGCCTTATAGTCAAATTCATTAATAAGCCAAACAATTAAGTTTGAAATAGATTTCTTAATATTTCATTAATGTATTTGGTATAAGTTTATGATTTCATGATGTTTCTGATATCAGTTTATGATCTACGTTTTTGATTTAGCGATAATTTATCCAGTTTATTATTTAATTTGTTAATTTTTTTATAGGCTGAATAGTTTATCGGTTCTTTTTCTAATGAGAATCATCTGTCTTTGTTGATTTATGTAAAGGCTGGATAATTAGGTTAATTGATCGAAATCTTTCTCCAATGAGAATCCTAATCTATCAGTAATGCAACATTTTACAAAGCGTCAAATGCTCTGTGGTAATTTTTTTTTAATTATGTAAATGAAAAAACGTACCTTTGATTGACTGGTATAATAAAATGGGAATTTTAACCTGTGTTCAATTGAGAACAATATAAAGAAAGGTAATCTCATTTCTTTTCTGGTGACGATAATTAGCACAGTTCATTATCGATATATAAATTATTTCAGAAAATTTGAAAAAAAATTAGTTGTCTCAAGATTTTTTAACTCGACAGAAACAATCAAAATAGGAAAGTTCTAATTAATTACAGGATTTTAGAAAAATATTGAGAGAGAGAGAGAGAGAGAGAGAGAGAGAGAGAGAGAGAGAGAGAGAGAGAGAGCCATCGCCTAGTTGACAAAGAAATCTTATCAAATTAAGGCTTTTTCATTTACGAGCCAAACTTGTAAAGAACAAGAAACGTTTTGTTTATTTGATACAAATATCTAAGATAAAAATCAGTTTAGTATGATATGACGATAGAGCTTAGGAAATTTTGATGAATTTCGGTTATAACGCCATAATGTTTTAAATGAAATTAGATTATTACGAAATAACAATATATAACCGTTAAGGGAGTAACATAAACCAAAGAAAATATATATTTTTAAAATATTTTAAAGGTAAATAAGCAAAAAATACATGATTTTTCCTACGCTTTCAGAGAATCATTAATATGGATATGTAAATTTTATTTGTTTATGCAGCCGAAATCAAACAATGCGATTACACGCCCCCTTT
>NC_090735.1:26628848-26631348 GCF_036898095.1 Palaemon carinicauda
TAATAATAATAATAATAATAATAATAATAATAATCATAATAATAATAATAATAATATTAATAATAATAATAATTATTATTATTATTATTATCATTATTATTATTATTATTATTATTATTATCATAAAACTAAATCATTAAAGATAAATTCTGGAGATATTATAAGAAAATATGAAGGAGAAAATATAAAGTAAAATCAAAGATCCATCAAAGATTTATATAAAAATATACATTTTCTTCGAAATCAAAAATGGAAAAAACAACTAAGAAAATTTGCAATAAATCTCCGCTTTTCGACAAAAAAACACCTAAGCTCTAGCTATTTAGGCTTAAGAAATATACAACCTTTGGAAATAAAATAAAAAAAATATATAAAGAATCTAAATACGAAAAACAAATTAAATAAAAGAAATATATAAAGACTTTAAGTAGGAAAAACAAATTAAATAAAAAAAATATATAAAGAATTTAAGTACGAAAAAAAATTTAAGAAAAGAAATATATAAAAAATTTACGTACGAAAAACAAATTAAATAAAAAAAATTATAAAGAATTTAAGTACGAAAACCAAATTAAATCAAAGAAATATATAAAGAATTTATGTACGAAAAGCAAATTAAATAAAAGACATATATAAAGAATTTAACTAGGAAAAACAAATTAAATAAAAGAAATATATAAAGAATTTAACTACGAAAACCAAATTAAATAAAAGAAATATATAAAAAATTTAAGTACGAAAACTAAATTTAATAAAAGAAATATATAAAAAATTTAAGTACGAAAAATAAATTAAATAAAAGAAATATATAAAGAATTTAACTACGAACGAAAAAAAAAATAAAAGAAATATATAAAGAATTAAAGTACGAAAAACAAAATAAATAAAAAATTTATAAAGAATTTAAGTACAAAAAAAATTAAATAAAAGAAATATATAAAGAATCTAACTACGAGAAACCAACCAATTAAAAGAAATATACTAAGAATTTAATTATGAAAAACAAATTAAATAAAAGATATATATAAAGAATTCAACTTCGAAAAAAAAAATATATAAAGAATTTAACTACAAAAAAAAATTAAATAAAAGAAATATATAAAGAATCTAACTACGAGAAACCAACCAATTAAAAGAAATATACTAAGAATTTAATTATGAAAAACAAATTAAATAAAAGATATATATAAAGAATTCAACTTCGAAAAAAAAATATATAAAGAATTTAACTACAAAAAACAAATTAGATAAAAGAAATGTATAAAGAATTTAACTAACAAAAGCAAATTAAATATTATGAAAAACAAATTAAATAAAAGAAATATATCAAAAATTTAAGTACGAAAAGGCCAGGTCGAAACCAACCATGTGACGAGAGCCCATAAAAGATATTGGAACCTGACCGCTACCAGCTGTCCGAGGATTTACCTGGCGAGACATCAGTCTCTTACCAGCGAGTTTTACCCAATATCCCGGGCCACCACGTGACACAATTGGTAGTAATTCATTCAAATTACCCCTAATGAGTCAATATGGATTAATATCAACACAACATCGTGTTCAAATAGAAATAAATTTCTACCTCATACCTGGGATCGAACGCTAGCCCCTTCTAATGAAAGGCCAGGTCGAAACCAACCATGTCACGAGAGCCCATAAAAGATATTGGAACCTGACCGCTACCAGCTGTCCGAGGATTTACCTGGCGAGACATCAGTCTCTTACCAGCGAGTTTTACCCAATATCCCGGGCCACCACGTGACACAATTGGTAGTAATTCATTCAAATTACCCCTAATGAGTCAATATGGATTAATATCAACACAACATCGTGTTCAAATAGAAATAAATTTCTACCTCATACCTGGGATCGAACGCTAGCCCCTTCTAATGAAAGGCCAGGTCGAAACCAACCATGTCACGAGAGCCCATAAAAGATATTGGAACCTGACCGCTACCAGCTGTCCGAGGATTTACCTGGCGAGACATCAGTCTCTTAACAGCGAGTTTTACCCAATATCCCGGGCCACCACGTGACACAATTGGTAGTAATTCATTCAAATTACCCCTAATGAGTCAATATGGATAAAAATCAACACAACATCGTGTTTAAATAGAAATAAATTTCTACCTCATACCTGGGATCGAACGCTAGCCCCTTCTAATGAAAGGCCAGGTCGAAACCAACCATGTCACGAGAGCCCATAAAAGATATTGAAACCTGACCACTACCAGCTGTCCGAGGATTTACCTGGCGAGACATCAGTCTCTTACCAGCGAGTTTTACCCAATATCCCGGGCCACCACGTGACACAATTGGTAGTAATTCATTCAAATTACCCCTAATGAGTCAATATGGATTAATATCAACACAACATCGTGTTCAAATAGAAATAAATTTCTACCTCATACTTGGGATCGAATGCTAGCCCCTTCTAATGAAAGGCCAGGTCGAAACCAACCATGCCACGAGATACCATAAAAGAAATTGGAACCTGACG
>NC_090735.1:26636348-26638848 GCF_036898095.1 Palaemon carinicauda
ATGCCTTTTTTATCCATAGGCCTATGCTATTATTTTCCAAATCAGAAATTTGGGGTAGGGGAAACTAAAATATTAATTTCTCAACCATATGACCTTGAAAAAAGATTTACCACCCAAAATGTTCATTATTATTCGCATTACTGAATTAAATACAAATGATACAAATTAGTACACAAATGAGGTGGGACGGGGTTAAAATATCCGTAAAAGTGGGAGTGGCTCATGAATTTCGCCTATTAGTAGAAAATGTGAACATTATCGTGGTAATGACAGATATTTGTCTTAGTAAAAAAAAAAACGGAAATTGGTACAGTCATTTTTCACCACTTTTAGCAACAATAATTATACATTCTAATAATATTAAAACTACCTAATCTCGGCATCGGCTTGATAAATTCAGTGTCTTTTGAAAATTAAATTAGATTAATTACATGTTATTCATGTAAATAGATACATACAAAAAATATCCACTTTAGCTGCTAATTCATTTCTTACACCCGTTCTCACCTTCGCTACTTAGTTCCTAACCCTATCAAAACTTGATACACCATCCATACTCCTCAGGCATTTAATCTCCAACACATTCAATTTCTCTCTCCGTCACTTTCATTCCCCACAACTCCGATCTATACATCACAGATGGTACAATTACTCTCTCATACAGAACTCTCTTTACATCATTCCTAACCATCTATTCTTTACTACTCACTTCAGTGCTCCTATCATTTTACATCCTTAATTCATTCTCTGACGTACATCTGCTTCCAGTCCACCATTTGCAGTAACAACAGACCGCCAGTACTTAAACTTATCTACTTTCCTCAAATGACATTCAATCTAGCACCACCCTCCCTTCTCGTGAATCAAATAACACTATTCTTACCCACATTAACTCTCAACTTCCTTCTTTCACACACCCTTCCAAACTCTGTCACTAGTCGACCCAGCTTCTCCTCCAAGTCTGCAACCAAAACGGTATCATCAGCAAAACAACAATTGATTTACCTCTCACTCATGATCTCTCTCGTCTATCAGTTTCATTCCTCGACCAAGCACTCGAGCATTCACCTCTCTTACAGCTCCATTAACAAACAAATTGAACAACCATGGCGACATCACACATCCCTGACTCAGCCCCACTCTCACTGGAAACCACTCGCTCAATTCATTCCCTTTCTAACATGCGTTACTGCCTAAGTAAAAACTCTTCACTACTTGCAACAGCTTTCCACTAATTCCATATAACCTCATCACATTCCACATCGGTTCCATATCAACTCT
Organism: Palaemon carinicauda; assembly: GCF_036898095.1. Taxonomy (NCBI): domain Eukaryota; kingdom Metazoa; phylum Arthropoda; class Malacostraca; order Decapoda; family Palaemonidae; genus Palaemon; species Palaemon carinicauda. The sequence goes on from NC_090735.1 coordinate 26,637,630, forward strand.
ATCATAAGCTTTCTCCAAATTAATAGATGTAACATACACCTCATTACCTTTTGCTAAACATTTCTCACATATCTGCTTAACTGTAAAAATCTGATCCATACATTCCCTATCTCTTCTAAAACCACCCTGTACTTTCAAGATTGCATCCTCTGTTTTATTCCTAATCCTATTAATTAACACTCGACCATACACTTTTCCAACCACACTCAACAAAACTAATACCCCTTGAATTACAACACTCATGCAGATCTCCCTTACCTATGTATAGCAGAACAATACCTCACACATCCAGTCCACGGGTACCATTGACAACATAAAACTTATATTAAATAATCTCACCAACCATTCAAGTACAGTCACACCCCCTTCCTTTAACATCTCAGCCCTCACACCATCCAAAATATATCCTCTAACATTATAGCATAAATATATTTTCATCAATTTTTCATACAAACAGTTTGTATTACTATTGCATTTTTCCTTTGAAAAAAAAAGTATAGCACTCCCTTTTTAGTTAAAACAACATTTGCGAATAAATATTGGAAAAGATTTCATTTAACGTAATGTAACTTGTTAACTCTATTTTAAAAATGTATTACCTTTTCTTCTTAAATAGAAAAATTAAGTTTTTGTTGTCATTCGGTCGTATAAACTTATGTAATTTTTTTGTGTGAATTATAGACCTAAAAAGAGCAGATGTATGATTTATTCCATCTCACTGTATTCTTATGGATGGCACGCTTTCTTTTTTTCTGGAAGAGTAATACATGTAGGAAATATTTTCTTCTGAATACCTATTTATTAAAAAATATATAATAAAAGGATAGAGAGTAACATTAATTATTCATTAATAGAAAAGAGGTATGTATTCCTGGGTTTTTATGTGAAGTAAATTCTACTTCACTTACTCCACAATAATTGTTTAAATTCAAATTTACATAATCTCTATTTTCTGTCCTATTAGAAATATATATAATTCTGGTTTAATTATAATGATTAAATTCGAATCAAAATGATATTATTTTGAGTAAAATGATTAAAACAGAGCTTTGAACCAATCATGAAAATTAGATAAGAGTATTTTTGAAGTGAAAATATATGTTAATGTTTGCAGCTAACGGTATATATTCCTCACTGACCGTAAAGGGAAAATTCCATTATTATTGCGAGAGTAATTTGATTGTTTTTTCAAATGTTTAGGATTAGATCATTACTTTAC
>NC_090735.1:26641348-26646348 GCF_036898095.1 Palaemon carinicauda
AGTCATGGGCGCATATTTTTTTGAGACAGGGAGACGAGGTGGAATTTGATTTTGACGGTTATTTTTTCCATTATTTGAAATATTACATAATTATACTGCAAGAAAATATTATATAAGGTATAATCAACATATTGATCATAAGTATATATATGTGTATATATATATATATATATATACATATATATATATATATATATACATATATATGTATATATATATATATATATATACACACACTTATATATATATATGTGTATATATATACATTATATATATATATATATATGTGTGTGTGTATGTGTGTGTATATATACATTATATATACATGTATATATATATATATATATATGTGTGTGTGTATATATATATATATATATTGTATATGTGTGCGTGTATATATATATATAATATATATTTATATATATATATTGTATATGTGTGCGCATATATATATATATATATACATATATATATATATTTGTATGTATGTTGTAAATACTATATCATTCATGATATCTGTAAATAATTGACACTTTTAATAAAGCAAGATTGTAAGCAATTATAACAGTTTTAATAAAACAAGATACAGTACATGCTGTTTGCTGCTACTGTACTTGCATTGGTTGTTTGTATACGAAAACACCTGGACTACGAATAAGTCGATACACTTTATAGCCCTCTATGGATGACTTTGAACACAACTTGTGTTAATCTCACAACTGTTGTTACTGATTTTAGCCTAAAGGCAGGCAGCTGTGTGTTATCATGGGCTAAATCAAATATTATTTAAACCATCTTCCAGAGTAGTAAGTGATGGATTCGTGTATGGATTTTTTCTCTGTTGTTGATCTCGAAATGGAAAATTATTGAAAAACTGAGTGATAAAATGTTCTAGAATTTTACCTGAAATGTATCATGAAAAAAAAAAGACCTCGCAGCATTGTCACCTCTACATTTCCATGCGGTTAATATAAGACTTCTGCTCCTTTGTCATAGCTCCATTCTTTCTTATAACTCATTTCATCAAATGGCAAAACAGCAATACCTAGAAATCGAGACTCCATACCATCTTTAAAGTCCTCTGGTTTAAATTGAATCGAAATAACATTAGCTTACACAACGTTAATTCTGTCTGCATGACAACCTGCATGTTGGTAATTTATATTTGAGCTTTTATTTTTCACGTGCATAGCATCCAAATACTACGAAGTTACTATGCATTATCACTGACAAAATATATGAATAAACAAAAAGATATATGGACACAAGGAGTTCTATTGTTATATTGCATCTATGGGTATAGTCAAACCATTTTAAGAGCAAACTCGGAGCCCAATAGCGGCATTGCCAATTCTCTTGGGTCATTTTGAAAGCACACCTGGCTTGACCGCTTTAATCTATGGGCGAGCCAAGAAAAGGAGAAAAGGGTCAGCTAATTAGTCATTCACCCGGATTTGAACGGTCTAAGAATATAATTTTTTAATTTGATACTCTCTCCAAATTGTTTCCTTCGCTCTTTTTGTTTGCAACCACGTGGTAACAAATCGAAACTCTTAAATATAACAAAGAGCAAAATTGTTATAAAACGATCATTATACTAACAGAAATAATCTTAATTTTGATATCAAATGAATTCAGTTCTCAATTCTGATTGATTATTAAGACATGATTCTTTACAAAGTATTTAATTAACAATGTTTAATATGGTATATTTACATAGGAGATTTTATTGTTTTAGAATTTATTTAATTAATCGAGAAAAAATTTCTACAACAAAGGTTGTGTTAGCAAACGTGGTTATGATGACTTCGTCAGATGAAGTTAGTACTACCACAAAAGATTCAACGAATTAGTTAATTCAGACCATTTTCATGTTTTCCTTTATAATGTTATCAGTATGCTAAATACCTTTGACCCAATTTTCCTTGCAAATCTGAAACAAAGTTGTTTTTGATATGTTGGGTGCATCTCTGACACGTTTGATTGTTTGTTCAATTCCAAATTTAACAATCTCATTATCATTTTCCAATTTAAAAAAACTGATAGACATTGTATACCATTTTTCTTTCTTCTGGGGGAAAAAACACGACGCTGAGAACTTACCATGGTTTTTACGGAAGCCTATTGTGCAAGACAGTGAATGAGGAAGCTAATCTTCATGCATTTAATAGGATTTGACCAAAGGTCTCAGTGAACTGATCCAGTGGCAACGTGTATGTCATATCTCCTAATTTGTCATTTTCCTTCCCTTGTCTTAGTGAAGGAAAGCATCGGGATTAAGGAGAATCGGCACCGCCACAAATGAGTTTTGGTGATTGACACCGTAAGCTACGCGTTGGCTACCCTTGTTCAAAATGTGTGTAAATATATATATATATATATATATATGTATATATATACATATATATATAAATATATACATTATATATCTATATATATATATATATATATATATATATGCATTTGTATTAATAATAAAATAATCAACACCATTTATTCTGAATGTTTTTTGTGTCAATTTCTCCAGGCATATTGCCGCCCGAAGCTCATGCACCTAAAACACATGAATGGAATCTACTGGAGATAACAATAAAAAAAAAAAATGAGAAAAAAAAATCTCGACAATCACGCGCACACTGATATAAAATGAAGTTTTATCTCACCGTTATCACTAAACCTTAAAAGACAGTCTGTAACTTCAAATATCGTGTATTAGTTAATTATATGACACGTTAGGTCTTAAATACGAAAATATCGACAATCACACGAACACTGAAATAAAATAAAATTTTACCTCGCCTTTATCACAAAACCTTAAATTACAGTCTGTGACTTTTAAACGTGTCATATAATTCACTAATACAATATTTTTGGTCTTAAATACAAAATTAAACTACTTTTCCTACTGCTGCGAAGCCAGCAATAAATGTATGATACATATTTGCGATGTCACACGAATTATTTATCATTCTGATGAGGGGGTAACTTAAAAACAGAGGAGGTAACTTGAAACCGGTTTCAAACTAACCCCCCGGTAATCTGAAACCGGTTTCAAGTTACCGGGGGTAATTTGAAACGGGGGGTAACTTGAATGCTTTACACCGGGTCCGAATGTCAAACTGACTTCCTATTTATAGTCCATTCGGACGGTTCCTTCTACAGTCCGGCACCCTTTAAGATCTTCTTGAAATTCTCAGCTGGGCTAACCTGGCCTTTCTCAATCATTTTGGGATTTTAAGGTTTGGACCACTATGAGAGAGAGAGAGAGAGAGAGAGAGAGAGAGAGAGAGAGAGAGAGAGAGCAGGTTGAAACCTTTGAATCATTTATTTTTTCGAATTTTTTAAATTTGAAAATTTCCAATATAACGTATGGTGAATTTAATTTTCATTTAATGAAGTGAAATATTTTATTTTTCCTTGTTTCCTTTCCTCACTGGGCTATTATCCCTGTTGGGGTCCCTGCCCTTATAGCATCCTGCTTTTCCAACTCGGGTTGTAGCTTAGCAAGTAATAATAATAATAATAATAATAATAATAATAATAATAATATTTCTTCACATGACTCGCAATGAAAAACCGTTTCTGATCATTGCAAGAATGGGATTTATAATTAAAGCTGAATAAAAACTATTTGTTTTCTATAAGAAATAACACAGGTAGCCTACAAAAAATAATTATCATAATTAGTGCCGAAGCAACATTGAAAAAGTAGAAAAATTAAAATGTTAAATATGAGTGAAACTTATATTTATCTTAGAAATAATTCTTTTGTGCCATCATCGCCTATTGTTTTTTTTTTTCTGTTCGCTTACTTATGCATATGAATACAGATTTATTTATTCATTCTGTATGGTTTCTGATCAAGTACATAAATTGACATTCTCAATCTAGATGTATATCTAGGGTTGCTGAGTCCCTTAATAGAGATCTATCAAAAATTAGTGAATGGTGCAAATCACGGGGTTTGAAGTTGAATCCTAACGAAACTCAAAGTATGATCGCAATTAGGTCAAGGACGGTGGCTCAACATCCGGATCTCAGAATTCATAATGTTTCTTTATCTTTGTATGACTTTAAGAATTTTAGGTGTGATTCTCGACATCAAATTTACTTTTGAGAATCACATTAGGTCTGTGTCTTCTTCAATTGCACAAAAAATTTGCTTATTGAGAAAGCCTTTCAAGATTCAAGGTGCTCAATCTATTTTGGAGAAGTGTTTTAATTCTTTCATTCTACCTTGTTTCGAGTGTTGTTCTCCTGTCTGATTTTCAGCTGCTAATTCTCATCTTAATTTGTTGGTTGGACAGGGACTTAGGGTCTATTAAATTTCTTATTCCTGATCTAGATATCAATCTTTCGCACCGTCGTTTAGTTCATTATGCATATTGCATAAGATTTTTCATAATTCTGACCATCCTTTATATTCAGATCTTCCTGGACAGTTCCATCCTATTAGTAATACTAGGCATACAGTTAATTCTATTAGTCAGGCCTTCTCCATCATGAGGCTCAATACTACACAGTATTCTAGAAGTTATATTCCAACTGTGACTAAGTTGTGGAATGATCTTCCTAATCTGGTAATTGAATCAGTAGAACTTCCAAAGTTCAAAGTTGCAGCAAATGATTTTATGTTGAACAGGCTGACATAAGTCTTTTTACAGTTATATGTGAATCATATGTTTTAATGTCGTTAATATTTTTAAAAATATTTTACTTTAATTTTTCATTACTTCTTATATCGTTTATTTATTTCCGTGTTTCCTTCCTCACAGGGCTATTCTTCCCTGTTGGAGCTCTTTGGCTTATAGCATCTTGCTTCACCAACTAGGGTTGTAGCTTGGCTAGTAATAATAATAATAATAATTCGGATATCTTAGTACTGCTAACTATATGAAGATATAGTTAAATCGATTGGGTATGTTTAACTGTATACGTTTGAGAAAGCATGCGCTCAAACTAAAGAAGACAACATTAATACACCCTACCCCTATATGGAA
>NC_090735.1:26654374-26656874 GCF_036898095.1 Palaemon carinicauda
TGTAAAAGGCAAGGTCACATAACTCGAAACTGTAACGCTGACAGAATAATTAATAAACCTTCAAATAATAAAATGAACGGAGTTGAAAATGGCCATAGTACTCAACAAGGATATGCAAAAAGAAAAGAATTTAATAAATTTGAAGGTAAATGCTGGAAATGTGGCTTGAGAGGTCATCCTTTTTTTTAGGTGTTTAGATAATCCAGGCATGTATCATGAACAAAGAAACTTTTATGATCGTTCAGTCTCTGGTAAGGATAAAGGGGAAAATGTTAGTTAGGGAAATTCATTGTGATGAAGAGACAACCGAACAGGGAAACTGGCAAAGCTGGGCGTATTAATTAGCGTCCGGCCTAATGAAGAACCACTTAACAGTAAGGGAAAGGAAATGGAAGTCGTTGGCCTTGTGCGTTCATTGTGCAGTGAAAATCAAAACAATGGAGAATTACATAGGAGAGGCGAGACCCTTAATCTGATGGTGAGAATTGGTGATGTTAGTGTTCTAGGATTATTAGATTCTGGGGCTAACTGTAGCTTAATATCAGAAAGATGGTACAATAGATTCCTGAAACCCAAAATGTGAATCTCTACAAGGACAGTAACTACATATACGACATAGCTGGAAATGAATTGAGCATTTTAGGATATGTAGTTGTAAATATAAATGTTAATGACATTTGTGTAGAGAAATGTGTACTTTACGTTAAAAAGGATCAAGGAGTGAGGGGTCTAGGAATTAATACAAAACAAGAATGTCTGCTAGGTATGAATATTTTAATGTCTTTATTCAAGGAATGGGGACTATCACATTTATTTGAAGATGGAATCGACTGCGGTGGTCAAAAGAGAAAAAATGAAAAGTTAGATTATTGCATGCGAAGGGTAGCTCAAAACCTCAAAGTTTGGGCAGACGATGAGAAATTAGGTTATGCAATTTGTGTACCTACACAAAATAGGAAAATCCCTGGTCGAAGTAGGAAGGTAATCAAAGTATTTATTGATAAACTGAAGAATGTTCCCAGGGAGAATATTTTGTTAGAAGGCATTGTAAGTGAAAAAATTGACGATCTACAGCCAGGTGTACATATAATTCCTAGTTTTACAGCTATTGAATGGGGTGTAGGTTTTGTTTGTTTGGCAAACTGGAATGAGGATGAAATAACAATAGAAGCAAATGGAAGGATTGCGGAAGCAACTTTAGCCGTAGTAGAAAACAAAGACTTGTTCAGATAATAAGATATTAACAAAAAGAGAATTAAGGGATTTTAGGAAAGCACTAGGAATACAGGTTAATGAAAACATAAATGAAGAGGCCTTATGTAAAGTGGAAGAGCTTATTCATAGGTATAGAGACTGTTTTCAGCTTCATGAAGAGGACTTGGGTACAGCAAAGGGATGGGAACACGAAATAAAACTAACAAATGAAACTCCCATTAAACTGCCATACAGGCGAATTGCCCCTGCCTTAATACCAGAGGCCAAAGAACTGTTAGAGGATCTGACAAGAAGAGGAGTTATTGAGGAAAGTAAAAGCCCTTATGCTGCACCAATAGTTTTGGTAAAAAAGAAAGGAGGGGGGCTTAGGTTAACTATTGATTATCGGAAGTTGAATAAGATAACTATTAAGGACGCTTTTCCTCTACCGAGAATATCTGAAAGTCTGGACGTATTAGAAGGGGGTAACTTCTTTTCTATGTTTGACTTGGCACAAGGTTATCATCAGATTCTATTAAAAAAAGACGATAGGCATAAGACAGCATTTTCTGTCCCTTGGGGTCATTACCAGTACAGGAGGTGTCCAATGGGACTCACGAATAGCCCTGCTACATTTCAGAGGTGTATGGAAAACATTTTGGGAGACTTTGTTTATGATTTTTTTACTTATTTATCTGGATGATCTTATTATCTTTACAAACTCTATTGATGAACATTTAGAAAAAGTTGAATTATTATTAAAAAGGTTAAGAAATTTTGGCCTGAGGTTAAAGCCGAATAAATGTCATTTTCTGAAGACTAGCGTCAGATATTTAGGATTTATAATCAGTAATGACGGTATTGGTCCAGACCCAGAAAAGGTGAGGGCTGTAGAAGAGTGGAAAAGACCAGAGACTGTAAAAGAGGTGAGAGGTTTTTTAGGATTCTGTAGTTTCTACAGGCGTTTTATAAAAAATTTTGCTCAAATTGCTAAACCACTCAACACACTGTTAGAGGGAAAAATAAAGAAATCTAGCGAGAAAGTTGCGGATAAATGGCAGGAGAAAGAAGAATAGGCATTTCAGACGCTAAAACAATCTCTCATCAATGCTCCCATATTGCAAGGGATTGAATTTGGTAAGGACTTTACTTTAGAAATCGATGCAAGTTTTGAAGGTCTAGGGGCAGTATTATCACAAAAACGCGGCAAGAAGCTACATCCAGTAGCTTATGCTAGTCGATCCTTAAAGTATGAGAGAAACATGAGAAATTATAGCTCAAGGAAGTTGGAATTATGTGGTCTGCA
>NC_090735.1:26661874-26669374 GCF_036898095.1 Palaemon carinicauda
TGAAATCATTTGCTTCAAGTTTGAACTACTTGAATTTAGTTATATATACTCCAATAGATTTTCTTAGTATATAAAAAAAACTTTTAGAAATAAATCCCTAAAAGGTATAACAATCACTATTTAGTGGAAAAACGTTTACATAAGATACATGGATATTACGAAACAAAGTACCTTACGTAATGGATTAAAATGACAGATGTGTTTACGCTTTGGGACGCTGCAAATCCTTAGCTCAAGGCTACACAGACACAACAATACAATAGGGAAGGTTACGTTTTCATCAAAGTCTTTGGTGTTGTTTTCTATCTAGAATGGCTTTATTATGTCACAGAAGCCGTATTAAAATTGAGTTTAGAGCGTAAGTCTCTTTTTAATAATAGCATCGATCACATTTTTTATGTCATCATCTTCATCATAATTTCCTCCTTAGTCAATGGACGCAAACGGCCTCGGTCTCTATCTTAAGCTTTTAAATCAATACTACTCCCATTCACCATCTCCTACTTCACGATATCATCATCATCATCATAATTTCATCCTTTGTCAATTTACGCAAAGGGCCTCGGTTACATTTCGCCAGTTGTCTTTACAGTATCTTGAGCTTTTAAATCAATACTACTCCCATTCACCATCTCCTACTTCACGATATCATCATCATCATCATCATCATCACAATTTCATCCTTTATCAATTGACGCAAAGGGCCTCGGTTACATTTCGCTAGTTGTCTTTACAGTATCTTGAGCTTTTAAATCAATACTACTTCCATACACCAGCTCTTATTCCACATCATCATCATCATCATCATCTCCTCCTTTTATGTTAATTTACGCAAAGGGCCTCGGTTAGATTTCGCCAGTCGTCTCCATCTTAACCCTTTAAATCAATGCTTCTCAAATTCAACATCACCTACTTGACCCTTCTTAGTCCTCAGCCATGTAGTTCTGGGTCTTCCAACTCTCCCCAGTCAAAATTCTGGTGAACTAATTTCGGTTGGGGAGTGATTATTTAAATAATGATTTTTTTTATATAGAGTTGTTCTCTGCTAGTCCAATAATTTGCATTAAACTATTTTGTTTTTATTAAAAAAAGATAAAATATATTTCTATCTTCAGAGGCATATTTGTTTTTATAAATATTCCTTTCGATTAAACATCCAAAGAATGTATTAGATGTCATCATGATTCATCAGAATATATGTAAGAAGTTGAACTTTCATAAGAAAGAAAAAAAATTAAAAAATTCTTGTTTAATAATTCACAGTGAATGATGATGCATTCGTTTAAAATTGGAATAAATAAATAACCAGAGGGGCACTCAGTTGAGCGCAGACCTCCACCGCTGCTGCAGCTTATTTCTCGACCTTTTGCTCGGCCTTGACTCTGACCTTTGACCTTAGCATGCATTAATTGGCGTGGATTTTCATACACAATAATATGAATCAAGCTTGAAGTCTCTGTGACAACGGTGTCCAAACTTATGACTGATTACGTGAATTGGACATTCTGCTTGACCGTGACCTTGACTTTTGACCTTGACCTTCAAAAATTTAATAATTTCCAGCTTTTTACATAACAGTTAATCTTTGCAAGTTTCATTACTCAATGATTACAATTGTGGCCAGGAAGCTGTTCACAAACACACACACACACAAACAGGGCCGAAAACATAACCTCCTTCCAATTTCGTTGGCGGAGGTAAAAAGTCATCAAGATATAAGTTAAAAAAAACGTTGAATAAGAGTTCCACCGAATATAATTGAGGCGTGACAACCGAGATTTTGATTGTTTGTTTTTGTAATTGGATTCCATAGTAGTGGAATATTGTCTTCCAATCGCCTATTTACTTTTTGTTCTGACTACAAAAGAAGCTATTACATTCATAAAATAATGATAATTTTAATGATTCTAATAATAATGATGATTTCAATAGTAATGATAATAATTTTAATAATGATACTAATTTGAATAATTTTAATAACGGCTCATTCAATACATCAATTTGGCATTTTATCACGATGTAAAACACCTAGCTAATAAGTGTATCCCTAGTTTTATCAATTCACTTATTTCATTTCCGAAACGAGGTGAAGATCAGTTAAATATGAACAGATTCAAAGGAATTTGTAAAAAAAAAAAAAAAAAAAAAAAAAAAAAAAAAAAAAAAAAAAAAAAAAAAAAAAACCTTTGATAGATACTAGGATAGGAAATTATACGTGACTGTAGAGCTGAATGAATTGCAGTAAGAGAATAAAACAAGAATTACGATAATGGATGAGAAACATTTGCAGGATAAGTATTCACCAAGAAAAATTTTCCTAGGAGGGTTTGTAACAAATGGTATGAAGAACATTACATAATGAATCAAGACTTCATAGATAAATGGATTCCAGAGCAGTAGTTCTGATTAGTATAACTTAATAAAAGTCACCATGAGAGAGAGAGAGAGAGAGAGAGAGAGAGAGAGAGAGAGAGAGAGAGAGAGAGAGAGAGAGAGAGAGAGAGAGAGAGATGTATATCACTCAGTCCACGATCTTTCAAAATTCAAGCTTTTCGATATTTGCAGGGAATCTTTTTCTCAGTCTTACTGTCATATAATAATTTCTGCGGTGACAAAAATCTGAATTATTATGTTTTTGTCTGTGGCTTGAAAACAGCCTCAGCTCTACTTTTGAATTGAAATGGGTTGTCTGCTCCAATACTTTGGAATTATTATTATTATTATTATTATTATTATTATTATTATTATTATTATTATTATTATTATTATTATTATTATTATTATTACTTGCTAAGAAACAACCCTAGTTGGAAAAGCAGGATGTTATAAGCCCAGGGGCCCCAACAGGGAAAATAGCGCAGTGAGGAAAGGAAACAAGGAAAAAAATATTTTAAGAACAGTAACAACATTGAAATAAATAATTCCTACATAAACTGCAAACACTTTAACAAAACGAGAAGAGAAATTAGATAGAAGTGTGCCCGAGTGTACCTTCAAGCAAGAGAACTAACTTGAGACAGTGGAAGACCATGGTACAGAGGCTATGGCACTATCCAAGACTAGAGAACAATAGTTTGATTTTGGATTGTCCCTCTCCTAGAAGAGCTGCTTGCCATAACTAAAGTCTCTTCTACCCTTACTAAGAGGAAAATAGCCACTGAACAATCACAATGCAGTAGTTAACTCCTTAGGAGAAGGAGAGTTGTTTGGTAATTTCTGTTGTCAGGTGTATGAGGACAGAAGAGAATCTGTAAAGTATAGACCAAACTATTCGTTTTATGTGTAGGCAAAGGGAAAGTGAACCGCAACCAGGGAGAAGGATCCGATGTAGGACTGTCTGGCCAATCAAAGGACACCATATATCTCTATTGAAGTGGGTTGTCTGCTCTAATACTGTGGAATTCTAGTGGGTTGTCTGCTCAAATACTTTAGAATTGAAGTGGGTGTGTGCTCTAATACTTTGGAATTGAAGTGGGTTGTCTGCTCCTATACTTTGTAATTGAAGTGGGTTGTCTGCTCTAATACTTTCGAATTGAAGTGAGTTGTCTGCTTCAATACTTTGGAATTGAAGTGGGTTGTATGCTCTAATACTTTGGAATTGAAGTGGGTTGCCTGCTCAAATACTTTGGAATTGAAGTGGGATGTCTGCTCTAATACTTTGGAATTGGAGTGAGTTGTCTGCTTCAATACTTTGGAATTGAAGTGGGTTATATGCTCTAATACTTTGGAATTGAAGTGGGTTGTCTGCTCTAATACTTTGGAATTGAAGTGAGTTGTCTGCTTCAATACTTTGGAATTGAAGTGAGTTGTCTGCTCTAATACGTTGGAATTGAAGTGGTTGTCTGCTCAAATACTTTGGAATTGAAGTGGGATGTCTGCTCTAATACTTTGAAATTGAAGTGGGTTGGCTGCTCCAATACTTTTGAATTGAAGTCGGTTGTCTGCTCCAATACTTTGGAATCGAAATGGGTTGTCTGCTCTAATACTTTGGAATTGAAGTGGGTTGTCTACTCAAATACTTTGGAATTGAAGAGGGTTTTTGGTTCTGATGCATTGTAATTAAAGTGGGTCGTCTGCTCCACTGACATTCATGGAGAATAATTATCAAGTAAACCCAACCAGGATACTGTACCAACCGTGTTTCACACAATTTTACATAATTCCTTTTGTATATATTATGCTTGTATCTTCGCTCTTCCCTCGCACTAAAACGAACATGAAAATTCATGTCTGGTTTTTCCTCTGTAATATTGTCTGTCTTGTGAACTTGTTATGTCCTGTTGCCTTGAGGTTTTGTATATAAGGAGGATGTTCTACAATAATAAAACTCAGTCGTTTCCAACCTGCCTTTGAGTTCACAGCCTTACTCTGCGCCGTCACATTAGTGACCCCGGAAGTCGACTCGCTCCCACTGCCTTCCACCCCCACCTCCCTCGCCCTTCCATCGTTGGTACTATGACGGAGACGGACTCTACTACAGCAGTTGGCGCCGCGGCCGCCCCATTGAAACTTTCACCGTTCGCCAGCAGAGAAGCGTTTGCTTGGTTTCAACGCGCTGAAGTCCACTTTCGTATCGGGCGTGACTCGCTCAACCACCAAAGCGGATTATGTTCTCGCGGGGATACCCGAGGACACCTTCCCAGAAATATCCGACTGGCTTTGTGAACAAGGAGACACCCCAATAGCGTATGACGCCCTCAAAACATACCTTCTGCCGCAGTACTCGCCGTCGCCAGCCGCCCGTATAGCAAAGCTTTTTCAGCTCTCGCAACAACCGTTGGGGGACCAAAGGGCTTCGCTTGCCCTCAGGGAAATGACCAGTATCGCTCGCCTTCAACCTGCCGCAGACGGCTCTCCTCGTGAGGTGAACCTACTCCGTGCCCTTTGGATACGCCGTTTACCCGAACCTGTACGCGCTGCCATACCCGATGTCGATAGTTTACCCATAAAGGACTTGATGACCAAAGCCGACGCCCTTATGGACAGCCACTTCAAGACCTCCATCAACGCCTCCACCCCTGACGACGAGGGTGCCTATTCAACGTCAACTGAAGCTGACATGAATGCCGTAGGACATACACGCCTACCCCGTGACGTGCCGAAGCGGTGACAAAGCCGCCCACCACCCACCAATCGCTCGCGCCCCAACGAACGACTTCTACAGCCACTTACTACCTCCGATCCGCCGCAGTTTTGCTACTACCACTTCAGATTCGGGGCAACCGTGAAGAAATGTGCCAAGGATTGTCAGTGGCCAAAAAACGTGTAAGTAGGCCATCGCTTGTGGCGGTGGCCTCCCGTGTTTCTAATCTTTTTTTTTTACAGGATGCAGGAATGGGCGTGCGATTTTTGGTAGACACGGGTACTTGTCGTTCTCTTTTGCCAAGGAAACTCTTCAAGGCACGACGTAGTCTGTCTACATCTGCCGACGTCCGCTTGGTAGCTGCCAACGGATCTGCAATACCCACCTACGGTTACGAGAACCTCACATTATCGTTCGGAAACGGTAAATTCAATTGGAAGTTTCTCGTCTCTGACGTCACAATGCCAATCCTCGGTGCGGTTTTCCTCTCTCATTTCCACCTTCTGGTCGATGTCGCCCACCGACGATTGGTCAACGCAGACTCGTACTTGTCGACTCCTCTATAACCAGCCCCCTCTAACCTCGCTCTCCACATCAGCGCACCCACGGATGCCTACGCCCACCTCCTCACGTCGTACCAGGAAGTTTTCCGTCCAGAACTTCGCTAAACGCCCACGGTTCCTGCCAAGCACGGTATTTATCACCATATCAAGACGACGGGACCCCCAGTCTTTGCAAAATTCAGACGTCTGGCACCGGAACGATTGGCAGCCACCAAACAGACGTTCGCCGAAATGGAGGAAATGGGCCTTTGCCAAAAGGCCTCCAGCCCATGGTCGTCACCCTTACACATCGTTCTGAAGAAAGACGGCTCCCTCCGTCCGTGCGGGGATTACAAGCGCCTGAACATGCAAACAGAACCGGATCACTACCCCCTCCCAAACATTGCCGACGTGACCTCCTACCTGCACAAAGCGAAGGTTTTCTCTACGCTCGACCTCCTGAAGGGGTATTATCAGGTGCCTATGAACCCAGAAGACATCCCCAAGACTGCCATCACCACTCCGTTTGGTACATACACCTTCAATTACTCTTGTTTTGGCCTTCGTAATGCTGGGGCAACGTTTCAACGTCTCATGGATGGCATCTTAGGGGACCTCCCTTTCTGTGTATGTTATGTGGACGACATACTTGTGTTCTCCTCCTCAAAAGAGGAACACCTCCGTCACCTGCGCATCGTGCTCGACCGCCTGCAACAAAGCGGCCTTGTAGTCCGGTACGACAAGTGTACCTTTGGCGCCAACGAAGTGTCGTTCTTAGGGCACCGTATCACTCCTGAAGGAGTCCATCCCCTCCCTGAGAAGGTAGCAGCCATTCAGAACTTCCCCGCGCCCTCGACCGTCAAAGGTCTGAAGGAATTCTTGGGCATGATCAACTATTATCACCGTTTTCTGCCAGCCATTGCCGCCACTCTTGCTCCCCTCTACGCCTCCCTCAAGGGCAAGCCAAAGGACCTGAAGTGGGGTCCCCTTCAAGAAGCAGCCTTCTGCAATGCAAAGAAGGCCCTATCAACTGCTGCGGCTCTCACTTTTCCTATCCCACACGCCCCTCTCCTTCTCTCCACCGATGCCAGCAACGTCGCTATTGGTGCAGTACTCGAGCAGGTGGTCAAAGGCTCGCTCCGCCCATTGGCCTTCTTCAGCAGAAAACTGTCCAAGGCAGAATCGGGTTATTCTACCTTCGATCGAGAATTGCTTGCGGTGCACTTGGCTGTCCGTCACTTTCGCCATTTCTTAGAAGGTACGCCCTTCGTCATTCGCACAGACCACATGCCTCTGGTGCACGCCTTCACTCGACAGTCTGACGCCTGGTCCGCCCGTCAACGCCGACATCTCTCCGCCGTGGCTGAATACAATTGCACCCTCCAATACGTCCCTGGGAAAATGAATCCCGTTGCCGATGCCCTGTCAAGAAACACGTTGGCTGCCATTCAACTGGGATTGGATTACAACGCCCTGGCTGAAGCCCAACGACAGGATCCAGAGTATCAAGCTTGTAGGACATCCTGCACGTCCCTCCGTTGGGAAGATTTTCCCCTCGAAGACTCCAACACCACCCTCCTCTGTGAAGTCAGTACTGGTAGACCGCGACCTTGGATTCCTGCTCCCATGCGCCAACAGGTGTTTGATTTCATCCACGGCCTTTCACATCCCTCGTGCCGTTCTACTGCACAGCTGCTGAAGGCAAAGCTCATTTGGCACAGCATTTCTAAGGATGCTAAGGATTGGGTCCGCGCCTGTACTTCTTGCCAAACTTCCATAGTACATCGACACACGGATTCAGGAGTGGGCACCTTTCCTCAACCTTAGCGTCGTTTCGCACATATTCACGTCGATGTTGTAGGCCCCCTACCCACA
>NC_090735.1:26691874-26693051 GCF_036898095.1 Palaemon carinicauda
AAGGTGGAATAATAATGTCTCCCATTTAACCACTATGAATATTTTATGAATCGCGTTAAAGATAAAAAAATATATCTTTTATCAGAGTATCCAGACAATCTTACTAACAGGTAAGACAAACCATACATTGGAGGTTTTAAAGGCCGCTCATGAATGGCAGAGGCAAAGGACATTGACATTGCCCTATAAAGGTGGACAATGGCCCTAGATACTGACCATATTACATATGATCAGGGTCCAACCCCCCTCTTCACCTAAGCTAGGACATTGTAGGGCCAGGCAATGGCTGCCGATGACTCAGCAGATAGACCTATAGGCTCCCCTAAACCCCCCTTCCTTAGCTTACAAGGATGGTGAGATTGCAGCGAGCAAAGGAACTAACGTACCTGGCAAGGACGCTAAACGTTGAATATGCGAGAAAAGAAATTTTAAGGACGAAGAAGTAAGTTTTCAGCTACCCAGACTCCTGGCATCTTTTAGAGAAATAAATGTCTAGTCAGCTTCTCTCTTATGCCAAAACCCGATAGGCTTACTGGGAGTAATGCAATATCCGATATGGCTGAAGTGCCAAGGTTAGAGCAAAGGGTTAGAGCAGTCTCTTGGGAATAGCGTAGGAAGTCGGAATAAAAGTACTTCGCATTCAGTAATCTGCTAAGAAGAAAAAGGTGATCAAATTAGCTATAGAAGACCGTGGTAACCTGAATAAGTATATAGCAATGACAAAGATAAGGACTATCATAAGGACAAACTCTTTGCTAGAAAAGAAAATTTATTTTCTATGTCGAAAGTTTTATTTCGACATAGTTTAGCTTAGATGAAACATTGGAATAAGTTTTGTCTCTTGTGAGACTTGCGATTTTTTATATTTTACTTTAATTCATCGCTAAAAATTACACTTATGGCTATGCTATGTTGCTTAACCCCAATGAAAAGGGTTCTCCTTTCTATGCAACAGACCAAATTTCAATGTGACAATCCCATGAATAGTTAAATCGAGAACGTCCCCTTACTAATTCTCAGGAAATAAGCATAACTTTTGTTTTACACAAAACATATAGTTCATCCTGAAAAGTTTCAAGTTATTCACTTTCATTGCAGGTAAAGCCGTTTAAAAGCTATTCATGAAGTCTCTCTCTAGATCAAATGGAATGGCAAAAGGTTACCTTCGATCATTAGT